>NC_084613.1:67751282-67868782 GCF_033978795.1 Nerophis ophidion | reverse complement strand
GCAAACATTAGCTCTATCGTGAACTGTTAGCGTCAACATGTGTTAAAATGTTTTGCCACTGATGACTTTGTCTAATTAGTGCTTCCAGCTGTGTGCAGCCAATCAGCCCTCAGCTTCTCCCTCATTGTCCCCCCTGTGCACACCTGTGTGCTTGTTAGTCTGATTGCTTTTAGCCTCCTGGTTGCTCTTTCGTCATGTTTTTTTTTTTTTTTTTCAAAACAACAGCTTACCGGTATAGTCTGCCGAGGGTTTTCTATTAAATGTTGTTTTTCGATGATGTGTCATGTACTGAACCTTTTTCTTTTTTAAAAATAAACTTTGTGCCTCCGTGATTGATTCCTAGGCAAGGCCGTTTAGCCATTCATCACAGTTCCAGATTCAAAAGAACTAACAATGTCCGTACGAGTTAAAGACGACGATAGCAGAAGCATTTAAGTGACGTGTCTGAAGTCATTTGGGGATATGCACGGAAAGAAAGTGTTTGATAAAGTGCATTTGTATGCAAATAGCCATTGTCCGTCCAAGAGATGGATCGTGTTAGCGGTGTATTAAAAACGGCACCTTGGCTGCTATAATACATTAGTTGATAACGCGTATTGCTCCATGGAGTCATTTAAAAAGGAAAGATGACTTTGGTGTTTGAGAAATTAATTTGTCAGAGAAGAATGAGAGGATACAGGACAATTTGCAGGCAGGAGAAGATACCATTGTGTTTAGGGTGTTCATGCTCGTAAAGATATCCAAAAGCAACCGATTATAAAAACATTAAAATGTTGACCTTATGTTACCTTGTTTACTACAGTGTTTCTTTTTAGCTTATTCCTTTAATTTACTTTACTTGCATTTATTGTACAAAATACTTCGCAGACTCTGGATTTTTAAAGTGGTGTGTTTCATCATTTGGGGGCCCCAGGCCAACTTATAACAAAAACAAAATGATCATTTAACATTTGATGTTGGAAACTACCCTTTTAAAACTTTTACTTTAATCGAAAGGAACACTAATCAGCATATAATAAACTGTAAACCAGTTTTTTGTAGGTTTTGTGTCACCCCATTTGGACACGGTGCGACAGGTAGGGCCATTACTGTGAGGGTCGGCAGTTCACGACTGGTGGGAAAAAGAGAGCTCTTAATGAGGCAAAACTGTTGTTGACCAAAAAAAAAAAAACGCCTAGCAGGTTTCTGCCTGCCTACCTTTCTGCTGAGATCGCACTACACCTCAGTTACAGTAGATAAGAACTTTATTCATCTCTTGGGAAAGTTACCTCAGCGAAATTCAATCCAGCAGAAGCAGGTGGCACCAAAAATACAGGGAAATAAGATAGATAAAAAAATAAAGTATCAGGTAAAAAGTTATGTAAAAAGATAGATAAAATGGAGTAACAAAAAAGTTATATAAAACCTGCTCAGTGGCCCAGTGGTTAGAGTGTCCGCCCTGAGATCGGTAGGTCGTGAGTTTAAACCCTGGTTGAGTCATTAAAAAGACTATAAAAATGAGACCCGTTACCTCTCTGTTTGGCACTCAGCATCAAGGGTTGGAATTGGGGGTTAAATCACCAAAATTATTCCTGAGCCCGACCACTGCTGGTGCTCACTGCTCCCCTCACCTCCCAGGGGGTGGGACAAGGGGATGGGTCAAATGCAGAGGGTAATTTCACCACACCAAGTGTGTGTGCGACTATCAGTGGTAGTTTAACTTTTTTTTTTTACTTTATATAAAGATACTAGGAGTGTAACGATTAATTTCAACAACGATTTCGCTTGATATTTGTGGTTGGCGATACGATTCAGGAACAATGTAATTTTTAAAAAATGTTTTGCATTGCTTCTTTTACGGCTTAAAATTATTTCGCAGCTTAAAATGATTGTCTCGTGTCGTCTGTATTTGTTGCTGCTTTTGCAATTGTGCTGTGGCTGAACGTTGTGTTGTAATTAATCATATCGTTTTATATTGTATTTGCCATGATCTTTCTCAGGAACCATAATTTTCCGCCATTTTTGTTTCAATGATTTAACAGACTGACGAAATAGACTTAACAGTTAACGTCCTTATTTTCAAAAGTCTGCCAGTCTTAAATTCAATGTTTTCCTTTTTTTCGTATCGATAAAAACGATCGACACCCTTTTTAAAACGATCTTGGTGTCACGTTTGGCGAGGTCGGGTAGAAGTTTGTTCTCCCGGAATGCAGAACGGACGGCTCCAGACGACAGCGTGAGGTAGGATATGATTTATTTCTAATAAATCATAAACGTACCAAAAAGACAGGACAAACAAAAGAAAAATGTGTCGATCGGAAAACACAGGAGCAAGGATCAGGAACATGAAAACGTAACCCTTGCGTATCGAAAACAATGAAGCCACACCGACTGTGGCAAGTAACGTAAATAAATAGCTCTCTGATTAGTGCGCAGCAGCAGGTAAAACCAATTAGTACTCATGGAAACCAAAACAAAGAACCAAATTGCACAGAACAGGAATGAAGGGATTCCAAAACCAACAGAACATAACTAAATAAAACATGATCCGGATCACAGATCATGACACTTGGATCGATACTTATCTTCCAGAAGGCAAACAGGCTAAGCACAGATCAATATAATTCAAATTTAGAAAAAAACTATTGATTTTCGAGGCATCAATTATTCGTTACACCCCTGGAAGATACTACACAATATATATTTCTATACATGCAGGTGTTATATCAGCCGGGAGGAGCTGTCGAAATGATCATGATTGATTTAGCATTTAAAACTTTTGTATTTTATTTTCATCTGCTTCTCTTCTCTGCACTTGGGTAAACCTCAACATATTGTGCCAATTAGTCAAGTCTGCACATGCACATTTTTAAGCACACAAATTAATATTACAAACCCTGTTTCCATATGAGTTGGGAAATTATGTTTGATGTAAATATAAACGGAATACAATGATTTGAAAATCATTTTCAACCCATATTCAGTGGAATATGCTACAAAGACAACATATTTGATGTTCAAACTGATAAACTTTTTTTTTTTTTTGCAAATAATCATTAACTTTAGAATTTGATGCCAGCAACACGTGTCAAGGAAGTTGGAAAAGGTGGCAATAAATACTGATACAGTTGAGGCATACTCATCAAACACTTATTTGGAACATCCCACAGGTGTGTAGGCTAATTGGGAACATGTTGGTGCCATGATTGGGTATAAAAGCAGCTTTCATGAAATGCTAAGTAATTCACAAACAAGGATGGGGTGAGGGTCACCAATTTGTAAGCGAATTGTCGAACAGTTTTAGAACAACATTTGTCAACGAGCTATTGCAAGGAATTTAGGGATTTTACCATCTACGGTCCGTAAAATCATCAAAAGGCTAAGGGAATCACTAAAAATCACTGCACGTAAGCGATGATATTACGGACCTTCGATCCCTAAGGCGGTACTGCATCAAAAACCGACATCAGTTTGTAAAGGATATCACTGCATGGGCTCAGGAACACTTCATAGAACCACTGTCAGTAATTACAGTTGGTCGCTACATCTGTAAGTGCAAGTTGAAACTCTGCTATGCAAAGCAAAACCCATTATCAACAACATAAAAGACTGCCGCTGGATTTGCTGGGCCCGAGCTCATCTAAGATGGACTGATGCAAAGTGGAAAAGTGTTCTGTGGTCTGACGAGTCCACATTTCAAATTATATTTGGAAACTGTGGACGTGGTGTCCTCCAGAACAAAGAGGAAAATAACCCTCCGGATTGTTATAGGCGTAAAGTTCAAAAGCCAGCATCTGTGATGGTGTGGGGGTGCATTAGTGCCCTAGGCATGGGTAACTTACACATCTGTGAAGGCACTATTAATACTGAAAGGTACATACAGGTTTTGGATTATTATATGTTGTCATCCAAGCAACATTATCATGGACGCCCCTGCTTATTTCAGCAAGACAATGCCAAGTCACATGTTACAACAGGGTGGTTTTGTAGTAAAAGAGTGCGGGTACTTTCATGGCTCGCCTGCAGTCCAGACATGTCTCCCATCGAAATTGTGTGGCGCATTATGAAGTGTAAAATACGACAGCAGAGACCCCGGACTTTTGAACGACTGAAGCTCTACATAAAACAAGAATGAGAAAGAATTCCACTTTCAAAGCTTCAACAATTAGTTTCTTCAGTTCCCAAACGTTTATTAAATGTTGATTAAATGAAAAAGTGATGTAACACAGTGGTGAACGTGTCCTTTCCCAAATACTTTGGCACGTGTTGAAGCCATTAAATTGTAATTTCATTATTATTTGCAAAAAAAGATACATTTTATGAGTTTGAACATCAAATATCTTGTCTTTGTAGTGCATTCAACTGAATATGGGTGGAAAAGGATTTGCAAATCATTGTATTCCGTTTATATTTACATCTTACACAATTTCCCAACTCATATGGAAACGGGGTTTGTACATATATGCTCAAATAGAATAAACAACTATTAATCATTTTTAGAAGACATTTTGAAAGTCTTGGGGCCTGTGTTTGCCTAAGTCCTCCCTTGGAATTTCACATCTACAGTAATATTCATGAATGTACACATAAGTCACATTCCAAAGTGCATGCTGGGTGCTGACCACTCATCTGCTGTAATCTGGTGCCGGATGTTGCCTACAGCCACAGCTGTTAATGCCAATGGTTTTTGACCTGGCGCTAATCCATGGCACCGGCAGTTAATTCTTTTTGTAGACCACGTAAAAGTTAAAGTTAAAGTAGCAATGATTGTCACATACACACAAGGTGTGGTGAAAATATCCTCTGCATTCGACCCATCACCCTTGATCACCCCCTGGGAGGTGAGGGGAGCAGTGAGCAGCAGCAGTGCCCGCGCCCGGGAATCATTTTGGTCCAGACCTTGATGCTTAATACCAAGCAAGGGAGGTAATAGATCCCATTTTTATAGTCTTTGGTATGACTCAGCCAGGGTTTGAACTCAGGACCTACCAATCTCAGGGTGGACACTCTTACCACAAGGCCACTAGGCAGGTGGCCTAGTGGTAACCACAGAGATTCTGTGATTATATTTGGTATTATAATAGAGCCTTCATTTAGAGCGATTACCCTATTTTTAACACTAAGTTCTGTCTTCTCTTCAGTTTGCCAAGAAGCAATTTGGGAGGCCTTTCGCATCTTCCTGGACAGGGTACCAAACACAGAGGAGTACGGATCGTGGGTTTACACCTGCCAGCATGAAAACCTCTGCATGGACGACCTGGCTCAGAACTTCAGTAGCTCCCAGGAGCATCTGGACATGGTGGCGCGAGTGAGTGTCCATAAACAACATCTCATGCGCAGCCGTTTTGTGCGAAACGAGAATTCAGTGCGACAGTGTACAAAAGAATTATAGTCACAATGCATTCCACAAATATGTAGTCTCGTAGAGGTGTGAGAGCCTTTTTTTTAGGTGCTAGGGAGTTGATGTTAAGAACATAAATGTTAAAGGGGAACATTATCACCAAACCTATGCAACCGTCAATATATACCTTGATGTCGCAGAAAAAAGACCATGTATTTTTTTAACCGATTTCCGAACTCTAAATGGGTGAATTTTGGCGAATTAAACGCCTTTCTGTTTATCGGTCTTTTAGCGATGACGTCAGAACGTGACGTCACCGAGGTAATACAGCCGCCATTTTCATTTTCAAAACATTACAAACACCGGGTCTCAGCTCTGTTATTTTCCGTTTTTTCGACTATTTTTTGGAACCTTGGAAACATCATGCCTCGTCGGTGTGTTGTCGGAGGGTGTAACAACACTAACAGGGAGGGATTCAAGTTGCACCACTGGCAAGAAATCTGCCGCCAGACCCCCATTGAGTGTCTGCACATTTTACCGGCGATCTTAAGGCAGACATGGCACAGAGATGTATGGATAACCTGCAGATGCATTTGCAATGATTAAGTCAACGAAATCACAAAGGTGAGTTTTGTTGATGTTGTTGACTTATGTGCTAATCAGATATATTTGGTCACGGCATGACTGCCAGCTAATCGATGCTAACATGCTATGCTAATCGATGCTAACATGCTATTTACGCTAGCTGTATGTACATTTGAAACTAAATACCCACATTTAATGCGAAACAAACACTTACCAATCGACGGATTTAAGTTGCTCCAGTGTCACAAGATGCGAAAGTCCTGATCGTTTGGTCCGCACATTTTACCGGCGATGCTAATAAGGCAGCCATGCTATGGGCCACTTCATTAGGTACACCCACGCTATGGCCGAATAGCGTCAATAGCTATTTGCTCAATAGCTTCAATTTCTTCTTCAATTTCGTTTTCGCTATCTGCCTCCATACAACGACCATCTGTTTCAATACATGTGTAATCTGTTGAATCGCTTAGGCCGCTGAAATCCGAGTCTGAATCCAAGCTAATGTCGCTATATCTTGCTGTGGTAACCGCCATGTTGTTTGTATTGGCAGCCCTGCATGACGTCACAGGGGAAGGGTCAGTCGCATCGCAAATAGCGAAAATCACTAACTTTAAAGCTTTTTTTAGGGATATTCCGGGAGGTGTAAAATTCTGAAAAAAACTTCGAAAAATAAAACAAGCCACTGGGAACTGATTTTTTTTATTGTTTTCAACCCTTTTGAAATCGTGATAATGTTCCCCTTTAAGTATTTTTTAAAAAAAAAGGCATTTTGCATGTATTCCCACTAAACACGTTTTTTTATATAATTGAATCATTTTTTGTTGGTCTTTTCAGAGAGTTGCCGAGCAGGCTGAACTTGAAGGGTATGTACATATTTTGTGTTTGCTGTCACTGTGTTAGACAAGAATATTATATATTCAGTATTTTTTTCTTTCTTCTTTTAGAGGCTAAAACATGATCAATATTCAGGGTAATATTATTTAGTGCCCACAGAGGTGAACTGTGAATCGTGAGTACAAATAATTTCCTGTGGTGGGGCCAAACCTATTTTTCATTTAACGTCTGAAATGGACTGCTGCTGTCTTTAAAGTTGAAGTGGAGTGGTAATTGTTTTTGTTGTTGTTGTTGTCTTTTTAATGATACGTAGTAGCCACAATAGTTCACTAAGTGAAGCTCATGACGCAGTAGATTAAATGATGCGGACACATTTGTTACTGAATACTTTCTAATACTCTTTTGCTTCGGAGATTATGTATGTGTAAGTATTATACAACAAAAATTATTTGACACTTGTTTATTTTGACAAATGTCTTGTTTTAAACTGCAACTTTTTTCAATTAAGGACTTTTACATATGATTGTATTAGATGTAAATATAAACCGAATACAATGATTTACAAATCCTTTTCAACCCATATTCAACGGAATGCAGTACAAAGACAAGATATTTAATGTTCAAACTCATATACTTTATTTTGTTTTTTTGCAAATAATAAACTTTCATGGCTGCCGCACGTGTCAAAGTAGTTGGGAAAGGGCATGTTCACCACCGTGTTACATCACCTTTTCTTTTAACAAGACTCAATAAACGTTTGGGAACTGAGGAAACTAATTGTTGAAGCTTTGAAAGTGGAATTCTTTCTCATTCTTGTTTTATGTACAGCTTCAGTCGTTCAACAGTCCTAGGTCTCCGATGTCGTATTTTAAGCTTCATAATGCGCCACACATTTTCGATGGGAGACAGGTCTGGACGGCAGGCGGGCCAGGAAAGTACCCACACTCTTTTTACGAAGCCACGCTGTTGTAACACGTGCTGAATGTGGCTTGGCATTGTCTTGCTGAAATAAGCAAGCGCGTCCATGAAAAAGACGGTGTTTAGATGACAACATATGTTGTTCTGAAACCTGTATGTGCCTTTCAGCATTAATGGTGTCTTCACAGATGTGTAAGTTACCCATGCCTTGGGCACTAATGCACCCCCATACCATCACAGATGCTGGCTTTTGAACTTTGCGTCGATAAAAGTCTGGATGGTTCGCTTCCCCTTTGGTCAGGATGACACAATGTCGAAAATTTCCAAAAACTATTTGAAATGTGGACTCGTCAGACCACAGAACCCAATTCCAGTTTGCATCAGTCCATCTTTGATGATCTCGGACCAAGAGAAGCCGGCGGCGTTTCTGGATGTTGATGATAAATGGCTTTCGCTTTGCATAGTAGAATTTTAACTTGCACTTACAGATGTAGCGACAAACTTTATTTAGTGACAGTGGTTTTCTGAAGTGTTCCTGAGCCTATGTGGTGATATCCTTTAGAGATTGATGTCGCTTTTTGATACAGTGCCATCTGAGGGATTGAAGGTCACGGTCATTCAATGTTGGTTTCCGCCCATGCCGCTTACGTGGAGTGATTTCTCCAGATTCTCTGAAAGTTTTGATGATATTATGGACCGTACATGTTGAAATCCCTAAATTTCTTGCAATAGCACTTTGAGAAACGTTGTTCTTAAACTGTTTGACTATTTGCTCACCAGTTGTGGACAAAGGGGTGCACCTCGCCCCATCCTTTCTTGTGAAAGCTTGAACATTTTTTGGGAAGCTGCTTTTATACCCAATCATGGCACCCACCTGTTCCCAATTAGCCTGCACACCTGTGGGATGTTCCAAATAAGTTTTTGATGAGCATTTCTCAACCTCATTGGTATTTATTGCCACCTTTCCCAACTTCTTTGTCATGTGTTGCTGGCATCCACTTCTAACGTTAATGATTATTTGCAGAAAAAAAAAGTTTATCAGTTTGAACATCAAATATGTTGTCTTTGTAGCATATTCAACTGAATATGGGTTGAAAATTATTTTAAAATCATTTTATTCCGTTTATATTTACATCTAACACAATTTCCCAACTCATATGGAAACAGTGTTTGTATGTGCAGTATGTCTTGCTTGTTTGGTATAGTGTGCTTGGCTGCTGTGTACCTGCTAGCTCCAATTAGCCAATAACTTACCATGATTACCTTTTTGTAAATGACTTGACTAGAATACAAAAAAAGACCAACCTTATGTGTTTATTGGATGATATTTGGATGTTAACTTACTGTCCAGCTTTGCACAAGTAAACACGAATCACAACTGCTTGTATCAGAGCGTTTATATTGACGATTTTACATGTAAGTCGATATGATACAATTTTTTATTTCCTTTTTTCAATATCCGAAATCAATATTGGACCAGGACACCCATAATTAATCAGTTGTCGTTGTCTCTTGACTTGGTAACTACAAGACAGCATCCAGTTTGAATTCTGACTCCTTAATACGCTTGTAATACCCTTGTATTTCGTACCTGTTTCAGTTTATGGGGTTGGTAGTGGGCCAATCCGTACAAAAAAACAGCAACGGTATAGCTCAGTTGGTAGAGTGGCCGTGCCAGCAACTTAAAGGGTTCCGGGTTCGATCCCCGCTTCCGCCATCTTAGTCACTGCTGTTGTGTCCTTGGGCAAGACGCCTTTTCCACCAGCTCCTAGTGTCACCCACACTGGTTTAAATGTCACTTCAATATTGGGTTTCCCTATGTAAAGCGCTTTGAGTCACTAGAGAAAAGCGCTACATAAATATAATTCACTTCCCTAATGGTAAAATGTTGGTCCCAGTCCACCTCTGAGTAGCCGTGATCGAATAAGTGTGTTTTAGGTTGTGTTATCTGTTCTTTCTTCTAACCCTTTCTTAGTAAAACTAAAAAATTAAAAAACATATGCAAACATTTGTAAAATCTTGAAATTTTTAACTATTTTAAAATAACTAAACACATTTTTAAATAATAATAAAAAAAGGAATTAAAACAAGAATTTTAACCATATGAAGCATGTGACATTAATTTGTATCTAAAGCTAAGTTACCATGTAGGTTTTTTGCCCCAAAAGGGCTAAAAATTTAAAATAAAACACACAAGCATGTTCTAACTAATATTTTCATTTTCATAGGGTTGTAACCGAAACGCCAGACCCAGAAGTCGAATGTGAGTCGAGAACCAGACAGCAAAAGAGTTATTACTACTTTTTTCATATTGCTCAAGAGGGACATTTCACTTTATTTCAGGCACCTGGACCCCCCCGGTGATTCTCATTCCAGCAGAAGATGATGTGGTATCGAAACGCTGTACTCTTATTTTAAAAATCAAAACATACCAGCTGCATTCACTATTTGCGTTGTTGTTGTCTTTGCAAGATAAAAGAAGAGCCGAACATGATTAAAGAGAACTATGGGGAGTTCGTTGTGGAGTTCAATGCCACCATGATAGACGAGTCTTACATCGAGCTGCTGCAAGACACCCAGGCTGCAGAGGTCAATGACATTACCAGAGAAATAACAGACAAGGTACTCTTCCAAAAGAAAGGAACCGCTCTTTCTTTAAGCACTGACGCAAATATGTGTTCTAAAGGTCTTGATAAGAGAAGAATCAGGAACAAAGGGTGTAGCCAAACCTCTGATTGATAACTCAATATGGTGTGTGTTTTCATCAGTTTGTTTATGGAACAGTTTTATATAAATACATATCATTCAATCTTGAAGGTTATGTTGTCGGTTTGCCGACTGCAGTTTTCAACTTTATGGGCTGAGCAGAAGACAACTGGCTCAATTTGCTTACAGCTACATTTTGATGGATGGATGAGTGCACTTAAAATTGGGCCAAATGCAGTCTGGAATTATGATCTAAGGTGGTGACCCAGCTTGCAAACTTACATGTTCGATGTCATGCTTATTGGCTCAATTAGGCGCATTACAGTTCTCCGGTCATACCTCCCGGTAGTTCATCCGTGACATATTTTCCTGTCAACTCAAGTTTACATTATTGCGAGTGCATGGCTTTCAGTGGGCTGTAAGTCATTGCTGTATTCAGAGCAGATGTCTGAGCAAAGTCCTTGTTGCTTTGCACATTTAGTCAGTCAATAAGAAGCCCTGAGAGAGAAGAAACAATATTCTTTTTTCTGGACAGAAGCATTTAAAATCAATCAATTTGAGACATACTCGCTCAGACCTTTATGAAGTTGGGTTTCGAATCAGTGAAGTATATCTTGGAGGGAATTCCAGAGGTTGGCCGAGATTCTATCCCCTCAGGTGCAAGGCTTAAGCTGTGGGTCAGAAGGGCTGCATTATATGACTGGAGGTGGGTAATTGCTGAGGGACATTGGATGAGGCCCTGGATATATTGGGGAGTTTAGTTTATTGAGGGCTTGACCAAGGGGTATCATATAGGTAATGGACCCAAGGGAATCAAGCCTTGAGTGACACAATGCGGAACAGTAGTTGTCGGAGATACTGATCTGAATATTTAGAGTAGATTTGCTCAATCTAAGTCTATGAGGATGAACAGATGAAGCCTGCTCAGATGAGAGGCAAAACATCTTCTAAGACAAATAGAACAGTCAAGTTGCGATCGATTGAATGCCCTGAGAATACAACGACGTGGATAAATGAGGACATCCACAGACATGATCTCAACCAACTTTTGTTTTCAATGTATTTGAGCTATTTCTTTGTCTTCTTTCTGTAGATGCTTCATGCTCTTAAAAAGGTTCCAGGCTTCAAAGACATTCGCATGTTGGGATTTGGGTGAGTTGATGGTAGTTGTATTAAAGATGTACTATCATGATGTTTGCACAAACATTCTACACATAAGTCAACTTTGGATTTGTGACTCATTGTTGTGTGGATCAGCTCGGAGGGTGCAACTATGCATTATGCTGTGGTCTTTGATGGAGACACTGAACTCAGAGATGACCCAGAGGCTCCAGGCATATTGACCAATGGGGATGCTGCTAGATTAAGGGACATGGTTGTCAAAGCCTTGCAAAAGGAGCCATCGCTTCCGTTGGACACCCAGAATCTTAGGTTTGAGGCTGGTGAGTCCAATGTTCACACACTGTATTCAAGTTGCTGTCTTTAATCAATTGTTATTGTTTCCCAATTAACTACAGCTTACCCAGATGAAGACTTTAGAGTGTATACAGTTGGAAATGGAGATGTGAAGACGGAAAACAAATTTGAAAGCAGCACAATCCATCCTCGAACAAAAACCTTTGTGCCTTCAATACCTACCGCACTGTCAGAGTCTATCACGGTTGCTGATGAAGTGCCAGTGGCATCAGCAGTGGAAGAGGCATCCACAGGTGACGCTTCAGGGGAGACAGTTGCAATACAGGCAGCCATCATCGAGCAGGAACAGGAAGAAGAGGTTGAGGAGACTGAAGCTCCAAGCGGAGGTGAGTCTCACCTGTGTTCCTTAAATGACTCAGTGAGTGAATACATTAGTTCTACTTGTTTATCAATTAAACTGTTAAAATGTCTCCTTTGCAAGAGCATGAAAGAGCGGACTTGGGTGATAATGAAGACTTAACCGCGTCACCAGCAGACGACCAACATGAAATTGTGATCATTGATGAAGCTAACCTTCCGGAGTATACCACCCCTGCTGTAGTCGAGATCGTTAGCACCGAAGCAGAAATTCCAGTCTCCACATTGTCGTCTCACGAGGATACGTTTCTAGACTTTGAGTCAGAACCTAACACAGAGTCTATGCCGTCACCTGCAGAAGCCTCCATTAAAATCCCCAGTGAAGTTTCTAGTGGAATCCCAGGTGAAACCAATACCCAGCCTTTGAGCAAAATCCCTGGCGAAGCCCCCAGCGAAGTTCCTAGTGATATCTCTGGCAATGTCTACAATGAGTCCCCAAGTGAAATCCCCAGCGAGGGCACCAGTGAGGTTTCCAGTGAAACCTCTGGCAAAGTTCTCAGTGAAGAATTCAGTGAAACTCACAATGACCCCTTCAGCGAGGCTCCCACTACAGTGCCCATTGAAGTCCCAAGTGAGGCAGCCATTCAAGTCTCCAGTGAGGCCCTGAGTGAAGTCTACAGTGAAACCTTCGGTGAAGTCTTCAGTGAAGGACCCAGTGAAACCTACAGTGAAATCCAGAGTGAGCGTTCTCTTGAAGTCTTCGGGGAAGTCCTCAGTGAGCCCACCGTTAAAGTTTCCAGCGATGTCATCACTGAAGCTCTCACAAAGTCTCCCAGAGAAATTTCTAAAGAAATCCCGGACAACGTCTCTAGTGAAGTCCCCAGCGAACTCCCCAATAAAGTTCCCAATGAACTCCATAGCGAAGTCCCTAGTGAAGCCCCCTTTGAAGCCCACAGTCAGGTCCTAACTGAGACCCCCAGCAAAGACCCCAACCCAGTCCAAAGGGAAGGACATGGAGATGATACCAGCGGAGGACGCAACAGCGTCACCCCAGTCTTGGCGGAACTTTCTCCTGAGACTTCTAACAACATACAAGATGATGTCGAGCCCAGACAGGGTGGAACGGAAGTAACTGAGGCCCTGGAGGAGAGCAGCATTTTTCAATACCCTTCAGAATCGGACGAGCGGTCTACAGCCGCACCAGCCATGAGACAAGCCAGCACTCCTGTGATGGCTGCGGTGCAGCAGAGCAGAGAGTTGGTAGTTTTCTTTAGCTTGAGGGTGACCAACATGATGTTTTCTGATGACCTGTTCAACAAGAGCTCCCCTGAGTATAGATCACTGGAGAATACCTTTCTCGAGCTGGTAGGTACACAAGCTTTTGTGCTGGATGTTTTGCTGCTGCATGCAACACTCCGCTACTTTTTTTTATAAGCACATACATGCTTTTTTTCCGGAATTTATTTCTCATTCTGATTCGAATTAGTCGTTGATGATCTGGACTTTTTGAGGATGCACTATGCAGCAAGCCTTATCCTCACAGCTGCCAAATTCTCCCAAAGATATTAAAGGGAAACATTATCACCCGACCTATGTAAGCGTCGATATATACCTTGATGTTGCAGAAAAAAGACCATGTTTTTTAACCGATTTCCGAACTCTAAAAGGGTGAATTTGGCGATCCAAACGCCTTTCAATTGTTCGCTGTCGGAGCGATGACTTTCACCCGTGACGTCCCAATGGAAATCAATCCACCATTTTCTCAAACACATTACACACCGAAGTCAAATTAGCTCTGTTATTTTCCGTTTTTTCGACTGTTTTCCGTACCTTGGAGACATCATGCCTCGTCGGTGTGTTGTCGGATGGTGTAACAACACGATAAGGGACGAATTCAAGTTGATTTACGTGGAGTGTTCATCAATTAGCACGGCATGCTAATCAATGCTAACATGCTATTTAGGCTAGCTGTATGTACATATTGCATCGTTATGCCTCATTTGTAGCTATATTTGCATCCAGCCTTTCCCTCCACACACATTTAATGCCAAACAAACACATACCAATCGACGGATTTAAGTTGCACCAGTGTCAAAAGATGCGAAAGTCCCTCGTTTGGTCTGCAAATTTCACCGGCGATGCTACGACAGACATGGCATAGAGATGTGTGGATATCCTGGGACACACTCAAAGCAGATGCATTTCCAACGATAAAGTCAACGAAATCACAAAGGGGAGTTTTGTTGATGTTATTGACTTATGTGCTAATCAGACATATTTGGGCGCGGCATGACTGCCAGCTAATCAATGCTAACATGCTATTTAGGCTAGCTGTATGTACATTTGTAGCTATATTTACATCCAGTCTTTCCCTCCACCCACATTTAATGCCAAACAAACACTTACCTATGGACAGATTTAAGTTGCTCCAGTGGTCTGGTCAAAAGATGCAATCGTTGGTTGGAAGGCGATCGCCGAATAGCTTCAATAGCTATTCGCTCAATAGCTTCATTTTTTTCTTCAATTTAGTTTTTGCTATCTGCCTCCACACTCCAACCATCCGTTTCAATACATGCGTAATCTGTTGAATCGCTTAAACCGCTGAAATCCAAGTCTGAATCCGAGCTAATGTCGCTATATCTTGCTGTGCTATCCGCCATGTTTGTTTGTATTGGCGTCACTATGTAAAGTCACAGGAAAATGGACGGTGGATTTACAGATAGCGAAAATCAGGCACTTAAAAGCATTTTTTTGGGATATTCCATGATGGGTAAAATGTTGAAAAAAACTTCGAAAAATAAAATAAGCCACTGGGAACTGATTTTTATTGGTTTTAACCCTTCTGAAATTGTGATAATGTTCCCCTTTAATGTGTATTGTATGTGAAGTGTATTTCATTTTCCACATTTGACTGGGTTAATCATTTATATGCTAACAAACAAAGACCTAGTCCAAAGCTAAAAGACGCTAAAGAAGCCAAGCCAATGAATGTATGTGCTAAACACTAACACAACTTACATGTTTGATCATGTTAGCGTGCATATCAACATTTGTACAAACACTACCCACAATTCTTAACAGTACCCTAAGCAGTGTTGCTGGTCTGCTAGATATTTTAGACCATAAGTGCTATAATTGCGGTCAGGGTGTTTATTTACCCAAACCATGAAGTTTGAAAACTCATTATCTACTGCTTGATTGTTTTTATTTGAATAACATTTTAGAGTGCATGAGAAAGTAGAAAGTAAAAGTCTGTGTAGATTAGAGCCACAGCCGGTGGTTATTTGATTTTGTGTGTGACGATAGGAGACTCAGTGGTTAATTGAGTAGAGATGTTAATTAGTGCACTTATGGTCCACAATTGCCATGGAAACAACAAACAGTCGGCTCCACTCTCATTATATGTCTGATTATTTAATGGCTGGGACCTAAGAGTCACATTCTTACTTTTTGTTACTTTTTACGTCAATTTTGGAGAAACAGGAATGAAAAAAATGGTTCTGTTCCACTCAGACTCAGCACTCTGGGCCCAGAAACTGGCCAAATCCTGGAGCATCCAGCAAATCTGGGCCTAAGAGACAGACAACGTTAGCCTCCATACCGGTATTTTTGATTTTTCCACATTGGAACTTACATGTGTGACGCCTCAGTGAGAGCGCAAACCTTTCTGCTTCCTAACTTTAACCGACTACAGCTTCACAAACTGAGGACACACTAACACACTTTTCTCCTTTTACTGCCGTAGCAACTCACGTTGATATTTGTTTTTGGTTTGTCCTGATTGTTATTGTTTGCCTTAACTTTGTCTTTAGCACAGAATATGTCATTTATTGTGTTTGTTATATGTATATACGGTCTACTGCACAACAATACAACATGTTAAAACTAATGCTCAATAATTTTGTCATAACTAATCATTAATGTCATGTAAATCATTAAGCATGATTTGTTAACTTTCCATTAACTGTGAATGAGCCGGAAATTAAAAACAAACAAAAAACATGACTATTGTGCTTTTGTATCGCTCAAATTAACATTACATTAACCCGAGACTTATTCAGATATATTTTCAATCATACTCCAAACCTATAGGGGGCAGCATATTACCTGCATGTTTCTTGCAAAACAAGATTAAGGGAATAAAATAAATACTCACCTGTTAGTTGCCTAGCTAACTGCCTGAATATATGTTACAAAATGTACCTAATAAACATTTCTTAATCACTTACTGGCACCTGTTGAAGAAAAACTTAGCATTCATTAAAGGTGCCATATGTAATAATTTCATTAAATGGCTCTGATATTTCAAAAAGCATTAATAAATTATGTACTTTTTGAAATGATTTATAATTGATAACGGTTGTTCAGCCGGGATATGCTCATTTCGAAATTAGATTTACAGCCCCGAAATATTGTTATTGTTTTCATTTTGATGCCCCGTCCTACACCGTTTGACCAATTAGAAAGTCTGGGAGTGTGTCACATCCAGTTACGCACCGCCCTCTTTGTCGAACTACTGCCACTGGTAAAGTTACTAAACATGTCAGACCTCAGTAAATCTAAAAGGCATCGTTACGATTCTCAACTTATTCATGACAAAGGTAGTAAAAAAACAAGGATTTGTATCAGGGATGTCTTTGAAAGATGGAGATGATTGAAGGCGGAGAAGATTTTTATTGGCACAATATAATGCATTACATGTAATCATTTTCTACTTCGCCTACATATGCGGTCCTCACCAAGGTTTCTCATAGTCATCACTGTCACCGACGTCCCACTGGGTGTGAGTTTTCCTTGCTCTCATGTGGGCTCTACCGAGGATGTCGTTGTGGTTTGTGTTGTGGTTTGTGCAGCCCTTTGAGACACTAGTGATTTAGGGCTATATGAAAAATCATTGATTGATTCATTGATATTATTATATAGAATTATTTTGATGGTGGTCCGTGCTGTCAATCTAGACATTCTAGCAGCGTAATGACAACAAGCTGTTCCAACTCCCGCCGAAAATATCGCTGCGTAACATTTGGCTGATGGACATTAGTAAAATGTGGTATAATTACCTAGTAAACTATCTTGCAAAAAGCATAAACAAGAGAAACCTGCAGCCCAGGACTCGTCGATTGCCATTTGAAGTTCCTTGGAGTAGGATTCGGATTCGGCCACCTTAGTCATGGAGAGTGGGAGGGGACTACAGAATTTTGAACGTGATTGCAGTACCATTTCTGGCCACATCATTACATTGATTGATTGATTGAAACTTTTATTAGTAGATTGCACAGTTCAGTACATATTCCGTACAATTGACCACTAAATGGTAACACCCGAATAAGTTTTTCAACTCGTTTAAGTCGGGGTCCACGTTAATCAATTCATGGTAAATATGGCACCTTTAAAGAATATGTACTTTTTTTTTTAAAGTACTGACACTTTCCAAGCATAACTTAGCCCACCTATATTTTCACTATATTTTATTAAAAAAAAAAAAAAAAAAGCAAAAAAAACCAAATGATTCCCTCATTAACATTTTAAATTTAGTCAGAATCTTTTTCGTACAATAAATTGCTGACTTGTCTGTTATCTTTTCGTCCATATTTGTTCAGGATATTATGATAGCAATGTGGGACTTAATAAGTATTATTAGCACTAGGAGCCAGCTGCTTTAGCGACACTTTAGAATGATTTTTTACACGCAATAATCCACCAGGGTGTTGGAATAACTTAATATTTTTAACAATTAGTAAGAGAGCTGTGTTTTTGTACAAAACCCAAAATAAGTAAAGTTGGCAAGCTGTGGAATTCGTAAATAAATGTAGAATACAATGATTTGCAAATCTTTTTCAACTTATATTCAATTGAATAGACTGCAAAGACAAGATATTTAATGTTCGAACTGAGGAACTTAATTTTTTTGCAAACAATCAGTAACTTAGAATTTTTTGACACTCGTGATTTACGACTTTATAAATAAACTTTGATCGATTGATTGATTGATGATTAATGGCAGCAACACATTGCAAAAAAGTTGGCGCAGGGGCATTTTTTTACCACTGTCTTACATGGCCTTTCCTTTTAACAACACTCAGTAAACGTTTGGGAACTGAGGAGACATATTTTTTAAGCTTTTCAGAGGGACTTCTTTCCCATTCTTGCTTAATGTACAACTTAAGTTGTTCAACAGTCCAAGGTCTCCGTTGGCGTATTTTAGGCTTCGTATTGCATTTTCAATGGGAGACAGGTCTAGACTACAGGCAGACCAGTCTAGTACCCGCACTCTTTTACTATAGTGGCTTGACATTGTCTTGCTGTAATAAGCAGGGGCGTTCATGAAAAATGTGTTGTTTGGATGGCAACATTTGTTACTACAAAACCTTTCAGCATTAATGGTGCCTTCACAGATGTGTAAGTTACCCATGCCTTGGGCACTAATACACCCCCATACCGTCACAGATGCTGGCTTTTGAACTTTGCGCCCATAACAATCCAGATGGATCTTTTCCTCTTTGGTCCAGAGAACACAAGGTCCACAGTTTACAAAAACGATTGGAATTGTGGGCTCGTCAGACCTCAGAGCACTTTTCTACTTTGAATCAGTCCATCTTAGTTGAGCTCGGGCCCAGCGAAGCCGGCAGGGTTTCTGGGCGTTGTTGATAAATGGCTTTTGCTTCGCATAGTAGAGTTTTAACTTGCACTCACAGATGTAGCGATGAACTGTAGTTACTGACAGTGGTTTTCTGAAGTGTTCCAGAGCCCATGTGGTGATATCCTTTACACACAAATTTTGTTTTTTGTGGGAGTACAGCCCGAGGGATCGATAGTCTGTAATATAGTCACTTATGTGCAGTGATTTTGCCAGATTCTCTGAACCATTTGATGATATTACGACCCGTAGCTGGGGAAATCCCTAAATTCCTTGAAATAGCTCAATGAAAAATGTTGTTCTTAAACTGTTGGACAATTTGCTCACGCACTTGTTGACAAAGTGGTGACCCTCGCCCCATCCTTGATTGTGAATGACTGAGCATTTCATGGCAGCTGCTTTTATACCCAATCATGGCACCCACCTGTTCCCAATTAGCCTGTTCACCTGTGGGATGTTCCAAATAAGTGTTTGATGAGTTTTCCCCAAATTCTCAGTCTTTTTTGCCACTTGTGTCAGCTTTTTTGAAACATGTTGCAGGCATCAAATTCCAAATAAGGTAATTTTTGCAAAAAATAACGATATTTTCCAGCTCGAACGTTATGTATTCAATTGAATATAGGTTGAAAAGGATTTGGAAATCATTGTATTCTGTTCTTATTTACGATTTACACAACGTGCCAAATTCACTGGTTTTGGGGTTTGTACTTGGAAAATCAGTTGTGCAAAATGTAGAGTGAGCATTTTTCTGGAGTACACTAACCCTTACCTTGCCGCAAAATAACTTGAGTTCGATTTCTGGTTACATGCTTGTGAGGACGCACTACATAACACCTGCTATATAACACCTTTTTATGTATGATTCACTTGAAAAGAGCAAACTTATGTTGTGTACATTTTGAGGTGCTTCAGGTGTGTTGTTTTTGTGAAGGTGATAGTGGGGGGGGGGCAAAGCTTTCCCATCCTAGTCTGAATCACGAGACCTTGGTCAGCTTTGTGGAGGTTTGTGGTTTGTGCATGCTAAGAAGCTTTCTGTTATTCAGGTCACTTACTGCCCTTCACACACGCTCACGCTGGCACACACACGCACACACACACGCACACACACACACATGCATACACACACCCACACACCCACACACACACGCACACTATTAAAGGATTCAATCTGCTTTGTGCCATGTGCGGACATCTGCATGCACACACTCTCTGTGTGTAGTTGTTTGCATAAATTAAAGATAAGTTAAACTTATTAAAAAAAAACAATTAAACAATAACAAATATTATAGTATGGTATACATTATAGCAGGGGTCACCAACGCGGTGCCCGCGGGCACCAGGTCGCCCGTAAGGACCAGATGAGTAGCCCGCTGGCCTGTTCTAAAAATAGCTCAAATAGCAGCACTTACCAGTGAGCTGCCTCTATTTTTTAAATTGTATTTATTTACTAGCAAGTTGGTCTCGCTTCGCCCGACATTTTTAATTCTAAGAGAGACAAAACTCAAATAGAATTTGAAAATCCAAGAAAATATTTTAAAGATTTGGTCTTCACTTGTTTGAATAAATTAATTTTTTTATTTTACTTTGCTTCTTATAACTTTCAGAAAGACAATTTTAGAGAAAAAATACAACCTTAAAAATGATTTTAGGATTTTGACACATATACATTTTTACCTTTTAAATTCCTTCCTCTTCTTTCCCGACAATTTAAATCAATGTTCAATGTTCAATTTTTTTTTAATTTTTTTTTATTGTAAAGAATAATAAATACATTTTAATTTAATTCTTCATTTTAGCTTCTGTTTTTTTGATGGAGAATATTTGTGAAATATTTCTTCAAACTTATTATGATTAAAATTTAAAAAAAATATTCCGGAAAACCTAGAGAATCTTTATAATCAAAAGTAAATCTTATTTTAAATTATTTTCAATATCTTTAAAAAATTTTGTTCAGGAAAATCTAGAAGAAATAATGATTTGTCTTTGTTAGAAATATAGCTTGGTCCAATTCGTTATATATTCTAACAAAGTGCAGGTTGGATTTTAACCTTTTTAAAGATGTCATCAAAATTCTAAAATCAATCTTTATCAGGAAAAATTCCCAATGATGTTCCATAAATTATTTTTTTATTTTTTTCGAAAAGATTCGAATCAGCTAGTTTTTCCATAAATTTTTTTTGGTTGAATTTTGAATTTTAAAGAGTCGAAATTGAAGATAAACTATGTTTCAAAATTGTAAATTTTTTTCGTGTTTTCTCCTCTTTTAAACCGTTCAAATAAGTGTTTTTTCATCATTTATTCACTACAAAAACCTTCCATAAAAGGAAAAAAATGTAAGACAGAATGACAGTCAGAAATACCCATTTAAAAAAAAAATATATATAGATTTATTTAGAGGTAAATTGAGCAAATTGGCTATTTCTGGCAATTTATTTAAGTGTGTATCAAACTGGTAGCCCTTCGCATTAATCAGTACCCAAGAAGTAGCTCTTGGTTTCAAAATGGTTGGTGATCCCTGCATTATAGCTTTTATAGTGTATACCATGGTCATGTGACCTCTACACATATACATTTAGAGACGGCATCTGTCATTTCTCGGTGTCTGCAGGACTGATTGTCATAGATGTTTCCTTTGGACAAAAATTATTGTTTGCTGTTTTTATTTCAGCACTGTTTCTGCACTGTCCTTCATGCCGTGTCTTCAATTTATAGAAAAGATTAGACGTGTTCACATCGCTAGCAATAACTCATTAGTGGCATGTTTTGCAGATTACCGTTGTTAGGTTGTTTTTTTTCTCCAAACCAAAGCCAAACAAAGGAGTGGCTCTTCTCTCTTGTTGGTGCCATTTCGTCTTCTGGTTTTTGTTGGTTTAGCTTCCTTTGTGTTTTTTATGCTGCAGTAGAAAAGGGATTTATGTGGCCCTATTCGTCACAATTTACCTGACACATGAAACGTGACAAATTGGGGGCGGTTGCACTGTCCACTTTAGTGCTGAAAATCTTAAAATGTTTACTGTGGCAAGTCCAACTTTGACCACAGCATTGGTTGTTATGCGGAGTGGCACTTTCCATCATTTTCAGCAGACTGCATTGCAAAAACGATTAAAACGCTAGCCGTAACGTTCTTTCAAGTGATGTAAAATGATGCCGCCAAGTTAGCCACCGCACAGACATTAGAATTATGACATAAATGACACAGAATTATATATATATATCGGGGCGGCATGGCGTAGTGGGTAGAGCGGTCATGCCAGAAACCTGAGGGTTGCAGGTTCGCTTCCCACCTATTGACATCCAAATCGCTGCCGTCGAGTCATTGGGCAGGACACTTCACCCTTGCCCCCGGTGCCGCTCACACTGGTGAATGAATGATGAGTGAATGAATGAATGATTGGTGGTGGTCGGAGGGGCCGTAGGCGCAAACTGGACCGTCAGTCTACCCCAGGGCGGCTGTGGCTACAGATGTAGCTTACCACCACCAGGTGTGAATGAATGATGGGTTCCCACTTCTCTGTGAGCGCTTTGAGTATCTAATAATAGAAAAGTGCAATATAAATCTAATCCATTATTATTGTTATTATTGAATTATAGCATACGATTGATGTTTTTATGTCGTAGTGCAATTCGTATCGTCATCGCACAGCACTACTCTTTTTTGTTTTGTTTTGTCCTGTCAAGCTTCTCAGGCAAATCATATATAGTAGTTGATGTACAAACCCTGTTTCCATGAGTTGGGAAATTGTGTTATATGTAAATATAAAAGGAAAATAATGATTTGCAAATCATTTTCAACCCATATTTAGTTGAATATGCTACAAAGACAACATATTTGATGTTCAAATTGATTAACATTTTTTTTTTTTTTGCAAATAATCATTAACTTTAGAATTTGATACCAGCAACATGTGACAACGAAGTTTACGTTACGTTACAAAACAGAAGTGTAGGGTACTTCTCTTGTTGCCTTATTTGTATTTGACTTTATTAATTGTATTTATATTATCATTTGGTGCAGCCGGGCCGCAGCAGGAGTGGATAGAAAGAGAAAAAAAGGAAGACAGAGGGGGAAATTGTGGGGATAAGAGGGGGATTAGACAGAGAGACAAAAACAACAACAGCAAACACAAAAATAACAACATTAACAATATAGCAACATCAGCACATACGATATATACAAATATGATCGTAAAACTGATAGCAAAGAAGCAGTTAGCAAAATAAATAATAATACAGAAATTACAATGAGCATATTTACACTACAAATGGAGCAATACAAATACCAACAGAAATAGCGCTATTGATAATGAACAATACCAGTAATTTACCTCCATTATGAACAATACAGTTGTTCAAATGCAACAATACATATATGTAATGATAACTAGAGATAATAAATGAATACCGAAAAATGGAGGGGAAGAAAGAAAAGCAAACTCCGTTCTAGAACCTTCAGTTTAATTTTAAAACACATTTTCCAATCCAAAAGTTACCCAGCATCTTCAACATCCTAATTGCGTGAAAGCGTTAAAAACAATCAAACCAAATAAAAAGCAGTTAACTTCTGTTTACAGTAAAACACTAAGAGCCTGATCGAGTAAAGGTTTCCATGTAAACCTATTTAGCACATGCAAAGCTGATATACTAAGCTGGTGCGCGGAGAATTGTGTCTCTTGAGGGAGCCAAATAGAGCGCCCAATCCATTTAGCGACTCTGTGTTCATGAATATGCAGAATATATGCGGAATATCAGAACACAACAGGAGATGCAAATATAATCATTTAGCACACGCAATGTGCTTTATCAAGGCTAAATCTGTTCCGCGGCCGCTGCCTTGCATCTTTATTTAGCACTTTTGAAATCTCACATGGTTATGAAAAAGGTAGTCGATTGACAGCAGAATCCTCAATCCTGTGGTGTGTGTGTGTCAACATATTTGAACTGTCATAAACAAAACATAATAGCTTGAGCTACTTAAGATTTTTGTGTACAAAAACCCGTGCAAACCTGATAGCACACGCAAAGCTGATCTACTAAACGTGAGCAAAGTGGATTCCATTTTGTGTCTCTGTCTTCATTAATATGCAAAATATATGCCGATCAACAAAATGCCCACAATACTTGGAGGAGAAGTCTACTTATTTAACACGTGCAATCACTGCAACTATCTCTATCAACACTCATCATTGTTTTACGAGGACTATTTTTCATTATATTTAGCACGTGTGGGAAGGACGTGTAAACAACAGGTACACACACGGCTACAGGATCAGTGCTTGTGATGCACACACAGACGATGGGCGGACCAGAATCCTCCGTCCTACATACAGTGGGGCAAAAAAGGATTTAGTCAGCCACCGATTGTGCAAGTTCTCCCACTTAAAATGGTGACAGAGGTCTGTAATTTTCATCATAGGTACACTTCAACTGTGAGAGACAAAATGTGGGGAAAAAAATCCAGGAATTCACATTGTAGGAATTTTAAAGAATTCATTTGTAAATTATGGTGGAAAATAAGTATTTGGTCAACCATTCAAAGCTCTCACTGAGGGAAGGAGGTTTTGGCTCAAAATCTCACGATACATGGCCCCGTTCATTCTTTCCTTAACACGGATCAATCGTCCTGTCCCCTTAGCAGAAAAACAGCCCCAAAGCATGATGTTTCCACCCCCATGCTTCACAATAGATATGGTGTTCTTGGGATGCAACTCAGTATTCTTCTTCCTCCAAACACGACAAGTTGAGTTTATACCAAAATGGATACATGGATGATACAGCAGAGGATTGGGAGGATGTCATGTGGTCAGATGAAACCAAAATAGAACTTTTTGGTATAAACTCAACTCGCCGTGTTTGGAGGAAGAAGAATACTGAGTTGTATCCCAAGAACACCATACCTACTGTGAAGCATGGGGGGGGGGGAACATCACGCTTTGGGGCTGTTTTTCTGCTAAGGGGACAGGACGATTGATCCGTGTTAAGGAAAGAATGAATGGGGCCATGTATCGTGAGAGTTTGAGCCAAAACCTCCTTCCATCTGTTAGAGCTTGGAATGGTTGACCAAATACTTATTTTCCACCATAATTTACAAATAAAATCTTTAAAATTCCTACAATGTGAATTCCTGGATTTTTTCCCCCCACATTCTGTCCCTCACAGTTGAAGTGTACCTATGATAAAAATTACAGACCTCTGTCATCATTTTAAGTGGGAGAACTTGCACAATCGGTGGCTGACTAAATACTTTTTTGCCCCACTGTGTGTGTTTGTCAACATTTTGGATGGTCAGAAATAGGGTTGTACAGTATACTGGTATTAGTATTGGACCGCGATACTAATGAATCATATTCGGTACCAATGTATGATCTTGTAACGACTTGGTATCGGATTGATACCCACATTTGTGGTATCATCCAAAACTCATGTAAAGTATCAAACAACAGAAGAATAAGTGATTATTACATTCTAACAAAAGTGTAGATAGAACATGTTAAAAGAGAACGTAAGCAGATATTAACAGTAAATGAACAATTAGATTAATAATTAATTTTCTACCACTTGTCCTTAATAATGTTGACAAAATAATAGAATGATCAATGACACAATATGTTACTGCATATGTCAGCAGCTAAATTAGGAGCCTTTGTTTGCTTAATTACTAATAAAAGACAAGTTGTCTTGTATGTTCAATATTTTAGGGGACAGCGTGGTGCGGTTGGGAGAGTGGCCGTGCCAGCAACCTGAGGGTTCCTGGTTCAATCCCCACCTTCTACCAACCTAATCACATCTGTAGTGTCCTTGATCAAAACACTTCACCCTTGCTCCTGATGGGTCGTGAATGTGTGTGTGAAAGGGTGAATGTGGAAATAGTGTCAAAGCGCTTTGAGTACTTTGAAGGTAGAAAAGCTCTATACAAGTACAACCCATTTACCATTTAAGGACAAACTTGCAATAAGAAACATATATTTAATGTACCAGGAGATTTTTAGTTAAAATAAAACCAATAATGCCATTTTTTGTGGCCCCCATTTATTTAGAACAATACAGAAAATAATCAAAATAATTTTGGTACCGGGACAACACTAGTCAGAAATAAAAAAAATATTAGACATATTGTCTATTCAGCAAAATAATTTTATAGTTGCTAGAAGACTTGAAGGGGAATTGCACTTCCCCCCCTATCATTTACAATCATTATAAGACACAAGAACACGCATGTCTTTTTTTTTTTTTTTTTTTAAGGATTTTGAGATGATAAATAATGCTTGGAAAATGCGTCTAATGAAAGTCACAGTTGTAGCTTTCAAAGCCCTCCAAAACAACTTCAAAACATTCCAGCAACGTTTAATATACAAATTGCAAGTCTATAAATAATGTAGTAACAGACACGTTCATAACAACAAGTAATATTTACAATATTTACAGACTGTAAATACTGTAAAACCGAAATATTGTAAATTACAGTATTTTGGTCAGCGCAAGTCTGACTTCTGGCAACAACTTGTGTTCCTACTTCCGTGATCAAACACAAGTGTTCTAATCATAACAGACAACAAAGACGACTATTTTTAGTCAAATGAGGATTCACAGCCTAATAGTTTTGAAGCATAATACACTGAGGATGAACTACTGCTTATAGAAGCGAGTACAAAGGAAGATGGGAAGAGTGAGGTTAAAAGCGTTTTTGACGCTATAAATAATGAATTTGGAGACAAGCTATTTTGACATAAATGGATTGCTTACCCAAAATCACCAGGAAACGTCCCCAACCAGCTGGACCAGACGGACGACTGTCCATCCAGTGAGTCACTTTGATATCGACCACATGAAATGTAGGCTAATACTTTACAGATACTGTAATAGGATTGTTCATGTTTTTCATTCAGTACAGATTGGTGTCGTTTTGCATTGTGTATTACAAACTCAAATGTGTTTCGTGTTGACATAGAAGCTAGCTTATCTTTTGCCGTAGTTAGCTTTTATGACTCGTACCCTAGCGTGCCGGTGTGTTATTATGCTAGAAAAAGAATTCCTCAGTGTTTGCTCTTTGAATAACAATGTCGCTGCAGTTTCATCAATCAATCAATCAATGATTGTGTATATACACTGTAAAAACTGAAATCTAAGTAAGATGAAATATCTCAAATAAGGGTGATATTTGCTTATTTTTTGTCTGATTAGATATTTCTTCTCACTAAGCAGATTTTATGTTAGAGTGTTTTACTTGTTTTAAGTGTTTTGGTTCTAAATGATCTCAGTAAGATATTACAGCTTGTTGCTGAGGTTTGATGACCTATATTGAGTAAAATATGCTTGAAACTATAATATCAACTGTTACAAAACTGTGTCATCAACACTCACAAGTATAAATCCACTTTTTTAAAGTAGTAATTTCTTACTTCAAGCATGAAAAAAAAAATTGTGATGCCAAGCGCATATCATTATGTCAAGGTAATGGTACTAGCATTTACTTAATTTAAGAATATTTTTCAACATAACGTTTTTAGCATTCAATCAGACATTATTGCGAAGTTTTGTGTGTTTTAGTGTGCCTAAAAATAGATTACCGGCTCCCAGACACATATTTGTTTTCTCTAAATGTGGTCCCTGAGTCAAAATAATTGCCCAGGCCTGACCTATATTGAGTAAAACATGCTTGAAACTAGAATATCAACTGTTGCAAATATCAAGTGTTGCAAAGCTGTGTCATCAACACTCACAAGTAATAATTTCTTACTTCAAGCATGAAAAAAAAAATCGTGATGCCAAGCGCATATCATTATGTCAAGGTAACGGCACTAGCATTTACTTCATTTAAGAATATTTTTCAACATATTGAGCAAAAAGGTCTCTTTTTTTTCTACCTAGAAAAGTACACTTGTTATTAGTGAGAATATACTTATTTTAAGGTATTTTTGGGTTCATTGAGGTTAGCTAATTTTGCTTGTTTTGGAAAGTCTTGACAAGCTGAATGTTCTTGTTCTATTGGCAGATTATTTTGCTTAGTTCAAGTAAAATACCCCTCATTTTTGTATTTTTTTTCTTGTTTTTGAACACTGACTTTTTGCAGTGTAGCCTTAAATCACTAGTGTCTCAAAGGGCTGCACAAACCACAACACAAACCACAATGAGATCCTCGGTAGAGCCCACATATTTGATATTTTATATTTGAAGGGCATTGTTTTTTTAATTGTATTTGAATTAAAATGGTAAATTATTTAATCCTGTATAGCGCTTTTCTACCTTAAAGGTACTGAAAGCGCTTTGACAGTATTTCCACATTCACCCATTCACACACACATTCACACACTGATGACGGAAGTTGCCATGGAAGGCACTAACCACGACCCATCAGGAGCAAGGGTGAAGTGTCTTGCTCAAGGACACAACGGACGTCACTCGGTTGGTAGAAGCTGGGGATCGAACCAGGAACCCTCAGGTTGCTAGCACAGCCACTCTCCCAAAATCCACTGCCGTCCCCGTCCCCAATTACATGAAAGAGTACATTGTTAGGGTTGTTTTTGTGTATAATATCTGGTTGTTGACTACAGACTAAATGTGTGGTAATGAGGCATTCATCCTATTTTGTCATTTATTTTTCCACGGACAAATTAAACCTTCTGGTCTGTCTGACATCACGTTATCTATTTTTTTTCCAATAATAATATTTAAAAAAGCCTCTCCATCTCCAATATTTAATGGTTGCCCAAACTGAGGTTTTTAGCTTCCCGGAGAACACCACAGATTAAGAAATATTGTGGTCAGACGTTTGAGATGGTAAGTATTTTACCGTCTTCTAACTGTCCTTTAAATCAATAACCTATTAGAAATGTCTTTTAAATGGGCTATTTGGAATGTGAAATTAAACACAGCCCATTTAAATGGACCACCTGTTTTGCTGGATACCCCCCCGCCCATCCAGTGTGAGACATGTATGCGTTTGCATACATGGCGCTTACCCCCTTCCTCCATTACTCCTGTACCTACTGGTTTGTGAAGCAACCACTAAAAACTGGACATGGAGTTTGGAATAACTAGACAATGACTTCATTCTTAGAGTCAGGTTCATATTCCTTTTGAAGCTTAGTCTTGTGAAGGGATGTTTCACTGGGAACCAGTAGATACAACCAGTAGCAGTTTCTCCTGCCTAGATAGGATGGGGTTGTTCCTAAATCCACAATACAGACACAAAGTTAGGTTAAAGCTTTGAGTTTATGTGCCCGATGCCACCTAGGCACAGATTGCCCTCTATGCAATGTCCACAGTGAACCAGTAGCAGTTTTTCCTGCATAGATGGGACGAGGTTATTCCTCAGCCCACAATATATACGAAAGGAGAAGTAAAATCCATGATCTTATGGCTCGAGGCCACCAATGCAATGATTGCCCTCTCTTCAGTCTTCACAGTGAGCCAGGCAGTTTTTTTTTTCTGCATAGATGGGATGAAGTCTTTGCTAAATCAATAACGGAGACCAAAAGTGAGGTAGACACTTTGACTTATGGTTCGTGATGTACAAAGTAAATTAGTAGCAGTTTTTCCTGCATAGGTAATCAGGTTCATATTCCTTTTGAAACTCAGTCTTAATGAGATTTTTCACTGGCAATCAGTAGCAGTTTCCCCTGCCTAGATGGGATGGGGTTGTTTCCTCAGTCCACACACGAGACAAAAAGTATGGTAGAAACTTTGAACTTATGCGTTCAATGCCATCAAAGCATGGGTCGGTCTCAAATCCAGTGTTCACACTGGTTAGTCGTTTCCCCGCATAGATGGGATGCTATCTTTGCTATGTTTACAATAAACACCAAAAGTGAGGTGGACACTTTGACTTTCTGTATTCAAGACCACCAAGGTGTAGATTTGTCTCAAATCTTGTGTTTATACTGTAGGATACCATCAGATAGGACCAGCATCAGTTTCTCCTGCATAGACGGGAGGCGGTTGTTTCTTAGTCCATAATAAAAACAAAAATGTAGAAACTTTGATCATATGTGTCCGATGCTACCAAGGCACGGTTTTGCTCTTTAATTCAGGGTTCACAGTGAACCAGTCACAGTTTTTTTTCTGAATAGACGGGATACAGTTGTTTTTCAGTTTACAACAGAGACAAAAACGTGGGCATAACTTTGATCTTGTTTGCCCGATGCCAATATGGTACACATTTAACCTCTATCCAGTGTTCACGGTGAACCAGTATCAATTTTTTTCTGAATAGACGGGATGCGGTTATTGCAAAGTCTACAACAGAAACCAAAAATTAGGCAGACACTTTGAACTTATGTATTCAAGTTGGATTGGTTTAAAATGTTGTGTTCATATGGAACCTGTAGATGTAACTAGCGACAGTTTCTCCTGCCTAGACGGGATGCACTTGTTCTTCAGTCTACAATAAAGTCAAAAACAGAGGTAACCACTTGTATCGTATGCGTCCAATGCCACCAAGGCCCATTTTGCTCTCTAATTCAGGATTCACGGTGAACCAGTCACAGTTTTTTTCTGAATAGACGGGATGCATTTGTTCCTCAGTCTACAACAGAGACAAAAACTTGGGCATTGACTTTGATCTTGCGCGCCCGATGCCACTACAGTACAAATTACCCTCTATGCAATGTTTACATAGAACCAGTATACATTTTTTCTGAATAGACGGGATGCGGTTATTGCTAAGTGTTCAACAGAAACCAAAAATTTGAGGGACACTATGAACTTATGCATTCAATTTAGATTGGTTTAAAAGTTAGTGTTTATATAGAACCTGTAGATGTATCTAGCATTAGTTTCTCCTGCCTAGGCGGGATGCACTTGTTCTTTGGTCTACAATAAAGTCAAAAACAGAGGTTGCCACTTAAATGTTATGCGTCTGATGCCACTGAGGCACAGATCACCCTCTGTGCATGTTCACAGTGAACCAGTAGCAGTTTTCCCTGCAGAGACGGGTAGCAGATGTTCCCCGGCTGACAGTAAAGACAAAAAGCGAAGTACAGTATAAACTCTGGAATTATGCGTCTGATCCCACTAAAACACTTATTGTTCAGTGTTCTCAGTGAACAAGAAGCAGTTTTTCCTGCATTAATGGGCTGTGGTTGTTCTTCAGTCCACAATAAAGACAAAACGTGAGGAAAAAATTTTGATCTTATGCACCCAATGCTACCAAGTCATAGATTGCCCTCTATTCAGTGTTCACAGCGAACCAGTAGCAGTTTTTTTTTCTGCATAAATGGGATGCGGTTGTTCCTAAGTCTACAATAAAGACCGCAAAAGTGGGGTAGAAACTTTGATTGTACAGGTCTGATGCCACCAAGGCACAGATTGCTTCCTAATCCAGTGTGTAGAGGAAACAAGTAGCAGTTTCTCCTGCATAGATGGGATGTGTTTGTTCCTCAGTCCACAATAAAGACAAAACGTGATGTGGAAACCATTGTAGGTCAGAGGCCTCCGAGGAATGAATTGGTTTATTATCTAGTGTTCACTGGGAACCAGATACAACCAGCAGAAATGTATCCTGCCTAGATGGAATGCAGTTGTTCCTTACTCCACAACAAAGGCTTAATTGAGGTAGAAGCTATGACAACATGCATCCGAGGCCATAAAGGCTCAGATTGATCTCAAATCCAGTGTGGATTCAGACCTGTTCAGTGGCCTTGTGGTTAGAGCGTCCGCCCTGACACTGGAAGAACTTGAGTTCATACCAAAGACTATAAAAATGGGACCCATTACCTCCCTGCTTGGCACTCTGCATCAAGGGTTGGAATTTGGGGTTAAATCACCAAAATGATTCTCGAGCCCGGCCACCGCTGCTGCTCACTGCTCCCCTCACCTCCCAGGGTGTCAACATGGAGATGGTTCAAATGCAGAGGACAATATCCCCAAACTTAGTGTGTGTGAGACTATCGTTGGGATTTTAACTTTGAACTTGAACTATCAGCAATTTCTTCAGCCTAAACGGGATGCAGTTGCAACAAGTGAGGTTTACAAATAAACTTTTTGGGCCTTATGTTTCCAAGACTGCAGAGGCACAGTTGGTTTCAGTTTCCCTTGAATAGATGGGATGCGGTTGGGTCTTCAGTCCTCAATAAAGACCAAACATGAGATAGAAACTTTGACCTTGTGTGTTCGGAGGCCACCTAGGCACAGATTGCTCTCCAATCCCTTGTTCACGGGTAATTTGACATCGGCGCCCAGGAGACAAATGGCTGACCATTTCGTTTGGAAGGCGTGATAACGACACTTGTTCTCCCAGGGAGACCATTAGCCGCGGGGGGAAGGCGGCTGTCAGATACCTGTCTCGCGTGCCGAGAAGTGAAGTAACCCTATCAGAGGCCAGCTCCTTAAGGCCTTCTTATCTCTCGCACTACAGCCCGTCTAGCTAAGGTGTAATCCCCCCCCACCTTTGCTTGGTTTTTAACCGCTTTTCGTTCTGCAGCCTGACTTGAAGTAGAAGTACAATCGATGCCCGTTGATGCCTGGCCATTACCAGAACCGCTTGACTTCCTCCTCTGCTAAATATCGCCTTCTTCATCGCTCCATACTCTTAATAGGTTATTTTTCCCTCACCCCTGTGTATATCAGTGAAAGCACTTTCTACCTAAACGGGTTGTTGGTTGTGTTAGCCGAAGCTTCCATCTGTTCCCCCCTTATTTTTCGCGCTTGTCGTGACTACAGTTATCATGTTCTGTGCCCACTAATAACACTAACCCTAATTTCGCGACTCGATCTACCGTATTTTCCGGACCATAGGGTGCACCGGATTATAAGGCGCACTGCCGATGAATGGTTTATTTTTGATCGTTTTTCATATATTAGGCGCACCGGATTATTGGGGGTATTAAAGTAGTCATATTTCATCCATCCATTTTTCTACCGCTTAATCCCTTTTGGAGTCGTGGGGTGCGCTGGTGCCTATCTCAGCTACAATCGGGCAGAAGGCGGAGTACACCCTGGACAAGTCGCCACCTCATCGCAGGGCCAACACAGATAGACAGACAACATTCACACTCACACCAGCGCCAATTTAGTGTTGCCAATCAACCTATTCCCAGGTGCAAAGGAGTCATATTATTTACGTGGCTCACCTTCGACAGCGTCTTCTTCACGTCATCTTTGTTGCAGCGGTGTAGCGTGCAAGGACGGGAGTGGAAGAAGTGTCAAAAGATGGAGCTAACTGTTTCAATGGCTTTCAGAATTTACTTCAACCAATAGCAGAGCAGCATTTCCTCATCCGGAAACAAACACACCCGGAAATATGTCCGGTGAAAAACCGTCCGACCAGAACTGTCTAATAACGAAAGTCCCTTGGGTGAATAATGTAAACTCACTACACCGGTATGTTTTATCGCTTTCATGGCGAGTTTACTGACAGATATAAGTCAGACCTTCACACTACTTTATATTAGAAATGGCACTAAAACATCCATCCATCCATTTACTACCGCGTATCCCCTTTTGGGGTCGCGGAGGGTGCTGGCGCCAATTTCAGCTACAATCGGGCGGAAAGCAGGGTACACCCTGGACAAGTCGCCACCTCATCGCAGGGCCAACACAGATAGACAGACAACATTCACACTCACATTCACACACCAGCGCCAATTTAGTGTTGCCAATCAACCTATCCCCAGGTGCTAAGGAGTCATATTATTATTATCATTATTTTCTAAATTGAAACCACTTCCTCGTGGTCTACATAACATGTAATGGTGGTTCTTTGGTCAAAATATTGCATAGATTTTGTTTTACAGATCATCTTCAAGCCGCTTTCTGGCAGTCGCTTCTGTATGCACCGTTTTGTGGGCGGTCTTATTTACGTGGCTCACCTTCGACAGCGTCTTCTCCCCGTCATCTTTGTTGCAGCGGTGTAACGTGCAAGGACGGGAGTGGAAGAAGTGTCAAAACTAACTGTTTTAATGACATTTAGAATTTACTTCAACCGATAGCAAAGCAGCATCTTCTCATCCGGAAACAAACACACCAGAAATGTGTCCCGTGAAAAACTTGAACTCTCTAAAAACGAAAGTTCCTTGGGTGAATAATGTAAACTCACTACACCGGTATGTTTTATCGCTTTCATAGCGAGTTTACTGACAGATATAAGTAAGACCTTCACACTACTTTATATTAGAATTGGCACTAAAACATTTACTACTAAAACATATTGATAGATTTTTGAGCGCCACGTGTAATCTTCTATATTTTCAATGTAACATTTAAAATGTTGGCGTTGATTACTCGAGCCTTATATAATGTTTGACTGCCATCTACTGGTCATGCTTATCATTACACCATGTACCAAATAAAATAATGTAGCGTCCAGGAAGAGTTGGTCATGCAGGGAATTCTGGGTATTAGTTCTAATGTCTTTATGTTGTGTTGCAGTGCAAATATTCTCATGAAATGTGTTTGTCATTGTAGTTTGGTGTGGTTTCACAATATGGTACATGTTTATGACAGTGTTTGGCGTTGTTTATACGGCCACCCTTAGTGTGACATGTATGGCTGTTGATTAAGAATGGCCTTGCATTCGCTTGACTAGTGGGTGATCAATACCGACATGATTAGCAAACCTTGTCATAATCATGCAGAATGATAGTTTTTTTGAGCTTACCCATTGAGGTGGGCAAGCTCAACCAAATTTATTCCTTGCACAAGGCGCAACAGATTTTAAGGCGCACTATAGAGTCGTGAAAAAAGAAAAAGATGTTGAGTGCGTCTTATAGTCCGGAAAATATGGTAACGTCCAAAATGTAATCATGACTTATTCCTAGCGATCGCAATGTAAAATGTGAGCTGCATAATTCCTGGTCAGATTCCGTGATTGCTGTGTGACAACCCCAGTCATAGCTGATCCACCTGTCTGTTGTCTTTTCAGTCCTACACACCTGATTTATTAACCGTTCCCTCCCTGAGTCCTGATCGAGCTTTTAACCACATAGCAGACCAAAAAATGGTCTGTCTTCAAGTACTGATCGAACGTCCCTCCCCCCCTCCTTGCAGCTCCTGCCTTACCTAGAGTCCAATCTGACCGGCTTCAAGCAGCTGGAGATCCTCAACTTCCGGAACGGCAGCGTGGTGGTGAACAGCAGGATGAAGCTGGAGAAGGAGGTGCCGTACAACGTGACGGAGGCGGTGCACTGCGTGCTGGCAGACTTCTGCAGCGCCGCGTCCAAACGGCTGGACATCGAGATCGATAGCCGCTCCTTGGAGATCGAACCAGGTAAGACGTCCTCGCCGAAGAAGTCACCGTCAAACACTTTGTTAGGGAAAATGTCCAACTCTAAGTTGAATGCTGAAATGACAACAAAGAATCCAAATAATAATGAATCACAATAAAAAAATCAGACACGCTACATTTACTCCATTACATTTATTTAAGAAACTTTTTGTTTAAACCAAGGGCCGGATCAGGCCGGCTAACAGCTTTTGTCCGGCCCGCGAGATGAGTTTGCTAAATGTGTCCACTGGATGTCGCAATAGTAATTCTTTGTATCTTTGTAGATGATGCTACATATGTACAAAATAAACCACATGATGTTAGTACATCAGTCCAGGAAAATGATCAGACTACATAAATAAAATCCTGTAATTTAATTTTGATATTATTTTTTTTATCTTGATGGATTGAAAATTAAATAAATGATAAATTAACACCAATGAGTTGACTGATGAACATTATCACATTATTTATTCAGAAAATATAAAAAACGACAAATTAAGTTGGAATACTATTGACCGCAACATGTAAGTGTAAAAAAAAACCCACCATAATAATTTGCACAATTTTTTAAACAACATATTAATTACTTTCTGTAGGAATTAATTACATTTATCAAATAGTAATTCCGTTGTAATCAATTACTTTTTTATAAAGTAACGAGTAACTACAATTAAGTACTTTTTAAAAGTAATGTTCAGAACACTGCAAAGTTGTTCTTGTTAGAGTAGTTTTTAATGCAACATTTTATTTTACTTCAATATTTTGAATTTAGTAAACCAAATGGAATAATGCACTATTTTATAGTAATATTTTATTGCAAGGCACATTTTAGGAAAAACAATTACACACAACAAGAATAAAACAAATACAAAAATTAGGTCATTTAAAATGTTAAAAAAAAAAAAAAAATCGTAAACAATGTTACAATAAACAACACAAGTGGTTGTCATGTAGTCAAGGATGGGGCGGCCAACAGGGGCCCAGGTTGCCATTATAACTACGAGCGACACAGCATCACAACATATTACAGCTGTCTCAGTGACAAAATATATGTTTTTGATCAGCATACGGGAATGGCTGATTGGACGTTCTATAGGGCAGTGTGTGCCGTGAGATACAGTCTGGTGTGCCGTGGAAAATGATGGAATTTCACCTAATTAGGTTAAAAATATTCTTTGCAAAACAGTAATTATAATCCGCAAATGTGCCGTTGTTGAGTGTCGGTGCTGTCTTCAGCTCGGCAGAGTAACCGTGGAATACTCTTCCATATCAGTAGGTGGCAGCTGGTAGCTAATTGCTTTGTAGATGTTGGGAACATGGTTTGTTGTGATCACAATATGCGGGAGGCAGGGTGCAGGTAAAAAGGTATCCAACAGTTAAACCAAAAATAAACCAAAGGCGAGTGCCATTAAGAAAAGGCATTGAAGCTTAGGGATGGCTATGCAAAACTAAACTAAAACTGAACTGCCTGCAAAGTAAACAAACAGAATGCTGGACGACAGCAAAGACTTACAGCATGTGGAGCAGACGGCGTCCACAAAGCACATCCGTACATGACAATCAACAATTACGCCACAAAGAACGATAGCGTCCGCACAACTTAAATAGTCTTGATTGCGAAAACAAAGCAGCTGCGGGGAATAGCGCTCAAGGAAGGCATGAAACTGCTATAGGAAAATACCAACAAATGAAAAAAAGCCACCAAAATAGAAGCGCAAGACAATAACTAAAACACTACCCACAGGAAAACAGAAAAAACTCCAAATAAGTTATGGCGTGATGTGACTCGTCGTGATAGTACACCTACTTTGAGACAAGAGCTATAATGATGCATGCTTGGTTATGGTGTAAAGTCCATCCATCCATTCATTTTCTACCGCTTGTCCTGTCCGGTTCAAACACTGATGATATCTATTAAACAAGACAAGAAGCAAGGAATTAAACAGAGATGGAATTAAATTTAGTGTAATTGAGGAGAAACGCGTAGACACTGTACCCTTGAATAGTGTCTTCCGACGCTCTGACGAAAGATAGTACGCCTCCTCTTTTATTTGGACTTTCGCTGATTACATGGCAACAGTTGTTTCTAAGGGAGGGGGCCGAAAACAGTTGTCGCCCTTATCAAAAAACAGTTCAAATAAAAGGTCATAAAACAGTTCAAAGAAAAGGTACCTGGGCGGAGGTCAGGCACTGACTCCTCTCCGCTTTGTAGATCTCTTGTAAAGACGAAATCTTCCTGTGGATTACACTACATCAAAGAAACCGACACCATCATGTCGCTCCCCATCCTACACAGTGGAGATTTACAAGCCTTTTGCTTGGTAGGATCAAAGGCAGCTTTTAACCTCTCGCAGGGCGAGCTGAACTCAATGTAACACAAAGACAACAACTTTTTACTGTCAACTGAGTTTGGTTTTTTAAATGTTTTCTGCTGGTGGTGTGCCTCCGGATTTTTTCAACGCAAAAAAATATGCCTCGGCTAAAAAAAGGTTGAAAAACACTGCCTCAGGTGTTATAATCGTCTGTCCACCATCTGAACCTCCCATGAGGAATCGGCCCAATATTTATTTGGACTTTCGCTGATTACATGGCAACAGTTGTTTCTAAGGGATGGGGGGTCGTAAACAGCTGTCACCCTTAACACAAAACAGTTCAAAGAAAGGGTCATAAAACAGTTCAAAGAAAAGGTGCCTGGAGGGAGGTCAGGCCCTCCTCCTCTCCGCTTTATAGATCTCTTGTACAGATGAAATCTTCCTGTGGATTACAATACATCAAAGAAACCAACACCATCAAGTTGCTCCCCATCCTACACAGTGGAGATTTACAAGCCTTTTAGGATCAAAGGCAGCTTTTGTCCTCTCGCAGGGCGAGCTGAACTCAATGTAACACAAAGTTTTGTGATAACTTAGATACAATTATTCTGACATGTCCCCTTCGGAAGTCATATCCAACAATTGCGACGACAATTTTTTTCTGTCAACTGAGTTTTGTTTTTTTATGTTTTCTGCTGGTGGTGTGCCTCCTGATTTTTTCAACACAGAAAATTTGCCTCGGATCAAAAAAGGTGGAAAATTACTGCCTCGGGTGTTATAATCGTCTGTCCACCATCCGAACCTCCCAAGAGGAATCGGCCCAATATTTATTAGGACTTTCGCTGATTACATGGCAACAGCTGTTTCTAAGGGAAGGAGGGTCGTAAACTGCCGTCGTCCTTATCACAAAACAGTTCAAAGAACTGGGTTCAATCCCAGGCTCGGGATCTTTCTGTGTGGAGTTTGCATGTCCTCCCCGTGAATGCGTGGGTTCCCTCCGGGTACTGCGGCTTCCTCCCACCTCCAAAGACATGCACCTGGGGATAGGTTGGCAACACTAAATTGGCCCTAGTGTGTGAATGTGAGTGTCAATGTTGTCTGTCTATCTGTGTTGGCCCTGCGATGAGGTGGCGACTTATCCAGGGTGTACTACGCCTTCCGCCCGATTGTAGCTGAGATAGGCGCCAGCGCCCCCCGCGACCCCAAAAGGGAATAAGCGGTAGAAAATGGATGGATGGATGGATAGATACAATTATTCTGACATGTCCCATTCGTAAGTCATATCCAACAATTGCGCCGACGACTTTTTACTGTCAACTGATTTTCGTTTTTTTAATGTTTTCTGCTGGTGGTGTGCCCCCGGATTTTTTAAAATGCAAAAAAATATGTCTTGGCTCAAAAAAGGTTGAAAAACACTGCCTTAGGTGTTATAATCGTCTGTCCACCATCCGAACCTTACATGAGAAATCGGCCCAATATTTATTTGGACTTTCACTGATTACATGGCAACAGCTGTTTCTAAGGGAAGGGGGTCGTAAACAGCCATCGCCCTTATCACAAAGCAGTTCAAAGAAAAGGTCCTAAAACAGTTCAAAGAAAAAGTGACGGAAGGGAGGTCAGGCCCTGCCTCCTCTCCGCTTTATAGATCTCTTGTATGGATGAAATCTTCCTGTGGATTACAATACATCAAAGAAACTGACACCATCATGTCGCTCCCCATCCTACACAGTGGAATTTTACAAGCCTTTTGCTCGGTAGGATCAAAGGCAGCTTTTGTCCTCTCGCAGGGCGGGCTGAACTCAATGTAACACAAAGTTTTGTGAGAACTTAGATACAATTATTCTGACATGTCCCCTTCGGAAGTCATATGGAACAATTGTGACGACGACTTTTTACTGTCAACTGAGTTTCGTTTTTTTAATGTTTTCTGCCGGGGGTGTCCCTCCGGATTTTTCTATGTTAAAAAATGTGCATTGGCTTAAAAAAGGTTGAAAACCATTGCTGCAGGTGTTATAATCGTCTTTCCACCATCCGAACCTCCCATGACGAATCGGCTCAATATTTATTTGGACTTTCGCTGATTACATGGCAAGAGCTGTTTCTAAGGGAGGGGGGTCGTAAACAGCCGTCGCCCTTATCACAAAACAGTTCAAAGAATTGGGTTCAATCCCAGGCGGGATCTTTCTGTGTGGAGTTTGCATGTTCTCCCCGGTGAATGCGTGGGTTCCCTCCGGGTACTCCGGCTTCCTCCCACTTCCAAAGACATGCACCTGGGGATAGGTTGGCAACACTAAATTGGCCCTAGTGTGTGAATGTGAGAGTGAATGTTGTCTGTCAATCTGTGTTGGCCCTGCGATGAAGTGGCGACTTGTCCAGGGTGTACTACGCCTTCCGCCCGTTTGTAGCTGAGATAGGCGCCAGCGCCCCCCGCGACCCCAAAAGGGAAGAAGCGGTAGAAAATGATGGATGGATAGATAGATACAATTATTCTGACATGTCCCCTTCGGAAGTCATATGCAACAATTGTGACGACGACTTTTTACTGTCAACTGAGTTTCGTTTTTTTAATGTTTTCTGCTGGTGGTGTGCCTCCGGATTTTTTCAACGCAAAAAAATGTGCCTCGGATCAAAAAAAGGTTGAAAAACACTGCCTTAGGTGTTATAATCGTCTGTCCACCATCCGAACCTTCCATGAGAAATCGGGCCAATATTTATTTGGACTTTCGCTGATTACATGGCAACAGCTGTTTCTAAGGGATGGGGGGTCGTAAACCGCCGTCGTCCTTAACACAAAACAGTTCAAAGAAAGGGTCGTAAAACAGTTCAAAGGAAAGGTACCGGGAAGGAGGTCAGGCCCTGCCTCCTCTCCGCTTTGTAAATCTCGTGTAAAGACGAAATCTTCCTGCGGATTACAATACATCAAAGAAACCGACACCCTCATGTCGCTCCCCATCCTACACAGTGGAGTTTTACAAGCCTTTTGCTCGGTAGGATCAAAGGAAGCTTTTGTCCTCTTGCAGGGTGAGCTGAACTCAATGTAACACAAAGACGACGACTTTTTACTGTCAACTGAATTTCGTTTTTTTAATATTTTCTGCTGGTGGTGAGCCTCCTGATTTTTTCAAAGCAAAAAAATATGCCTCGGCTCAAAAAAGGTTGAAAAACACTGCCTTAGGTGTTATAATCGTCTGTCCACCATCTGAACCTCCCATGAGGAATCGGCCCAATATTTAAGTGCCGGCTGGCATATTTCGCTGCTGTAATGACTTCACGTTCAGCGGGGCTGTTCTGAATAACAATGATTTTATCGTGCTTGACTCGCCGCTTTCTCGTAATGAAGCTCAGTGAGTTGTGGGGAACGCCATGTCTGGACTGGAGTCGTTATGCTTATTCATGCCACAAGGTCAGCGTCCTCAATCGTTTTCCTCCTCCTCCCACTCCTCCTCCTGACACCGTCCGCCGCGGCGATGCATCTTGTTTGCACGGCTCTCCTGACTGTATGTCTTATTAAAAGTCCACGCCTCCGCGCTCATCGATCAAAGCGCCCTTTCATTTCTCCTCTGATCCCGTAGGCCGGCTTCCGCACGCCGCGCCAATGCTAATGCAACGTCACCTTCCTAATCGTCTCTTGTTTCCTTTCCACCCCCACCTCCCCCTCCCCCGCCGCCGACCAAGGGGACCCGTGCAAGTTCCTGGCCTGTAATGAGTTTTCACGCTGTGTGGAGAACAGTTGGAGCGGCGAGGCCCAGTGTCTGTGCGAGCCGGGCTACAGCGCCGAGGACGGCCTACCGTGTCAGAGCTCATGCGAACTGCAGCCCAACTACTGCCTCAATGGAGGCCTGTGTGAAATCATTCCTGGACATGGAGCCTCGTGCAGGTACACAAACATGTAACATTTAAAAGCCTACTGAAATGAGATTTTCTTATTCAAACGGGGATAGCAGATCCATTCTACAAGTTGGGAAATTGTGTTAGATGTAAATATAAACAGAATCCAATGATTTGCGGGCTTCACGGTGGCAGAGGGGTTAGTGCGTCTGCCTCACAATACGAAGGTCCTGCAGTCCTGGGTTCAAATCCAGGCTCGGGATCTTTCTGTGTGGAGTTTGCATGTTCTCCCCGTGAATGCGTGGGTTCCCTCCGGGTACTCCAGCTTCCTCCCACTTCCAAAGACATGCACCTGGGGATAGGTTGATTGGCAACACTAAATTGGCCCTAGTGTGTGAATGTGAGTGTGAATGTTATCTGTCTATCTGTGTTGGCCCTGCGATGAGGTGGCAACTTGTCCAGGGTGTACCCCGCCTTCCGCCCGATTGTAGCTGAGATAGGCGCCAGCGCCCCCCGCGACCCCGAAAGGGAATAAGCGGTAGGAAATGGATGGATGGATGGACAATGATTTGCAAATCATTTTCAAGCCATATTAAATTGAATATGCTGCAAAGACAACATATTTCATGTTAAAACTGACAAACATTTTTTTTTTTTGCAAACAATCATTAACTTCAGAATTTGATGCCAGCAACACGTGATAAAGAAGTTGGGAAAGATGGCAATAAATATTGATAAAGTTGAGGAATGCTCATCAAACATTCATTTGGAACATCCCACAGGTGTGCAGGCTAATTGGGAACAGGTGGGTGCCATGATTGGGTATAAAAGCAGCTTCCATGAAATGTTAAGTAATTCACAAACAAGGATGGGGCGAGGGTCACCAATTTGTAAGCAAATTGTCGAACAGTTTTAGAACAACATTTCTCAACGAGCTACTGCAAGGAATTTAGGGATTTTACCATCTACGGTCCGTAAAATCATCAAAAGGTTCAGAGAATCTGGAGAAATCACTGCACGCAAGCGATGATATTACGGACCTTTGTGTAAAGGATATCACCACATGGTCTCAGGAACACTTCATAAAACCACTGTCAGTAACTACAGATGGTCGCTATATCTGTAAGTGCAAGTTAAAACTTTATTATGCAAAGCGAAAGCCATTTCTTAACAACACAAAGGAACGCCACCGGCTTCGCTGGGCCCGAGCTCATCCAAGATGGACTGATGCAAAGTGGAAAAGTGTTCTGTGGTCTGACGAGTCCACATTTCAAATTATATTTGGAAACTGTGGAAGTGGTGTCCTCCGGAACAAAGAGGAAAATAACCCTCCGGATTGTTAAAGGCGCAAAGTTCAAAAGCCAGCATCTATTTTGCAGGGAGGTGACATCTGTTTGGATGCGTTCTTCTTGGTTGCAATTTATAGAGGTCCAAATGGAATGTACTGCAATTTACTAAAATATATTGACATTGCGAGCTGGTGAGCTGCTGCATCGCCTCTGAGCTCCTGAAAGTTAAAATTCTACATTATAAATCATGCCTCTCACCTGGATAGTAGTACATTGACATTGACTTGGACCAGAAATGGCGAAAAAAAAGACACTTTTGTATCCACATTTCCCCCCCCCTGATTAATTCATAATCAAACCCCGGAAGATATGAACATCCTATCAGTCGACATCCCTTTGAGAGCAGACATTGTACAGTAAGTGATGTTCTATTATGTTTGTTGTCCCTCACAAAGTTGTCGTGCATGTTGTTGAAGGAAAAAGATTGTGATGCGTCTATGAAATTAATGCCCGCCCTACGCTTAAAATGATCAAAATACGCACCTAGTGCGTGTTCTCATGAACGTGCCTGTTACTCCATCACGTTATGTACAAACCCCGTTTCCATATGAGTTGGGAAATTGTGTTAGATGTAAATATAAACGGGATACAATGATTTGCAAATCATTTTCAACCCATATTCAATTAAATGCACTACAAAGACAAAATATTTGATATTCAAACTCATATACTTTCTTTTTTTTTTGCAAATAATAATTAACTTAGAATTTCATGGCTGCAACACGTGCCAAAGTAGTTGGGAAAGGGAATGTTCACCACTGTGTTACATCACCTTTTCTTTTAACAACACTCAATAAACATTTGGGAACTGAGGAAACTAATTGTTGAAGCTCTAAAAGTGGAATTCTTTCCCACTCTTGTTTTATGTAGAGCTTCAGTCCTTCAACAGTCTGGGGTCTCCGCTGTCGTATTTTACGCTTCATAATGCACCACACAATTTCGATTGAAGACAGGTCTGGACTGCAGGCGGGCCAGGAAAGTACCCGCAGACTTTTTTTTACGAAGCCACGCTGTTGTAACACTTGTCTTCCTGAAATAAGCTGGGGCGTCCATGATAATGTTGCTTGGATGACAACATATGTTGCTCCAAAACCTGTATGGACCTTTCAGCATTAATGGTGCCTTCACAGATGTGTAAGTTACCCATGCCTTGGGCACTAATACACCCCCATACCATCACAGATGCTGGCTTTTGAACTTTGCGCCTATAACAATCCGAATGGTTATTTTCCTCTTTGTTCCAGAGGACACCACGTCCTCTGTTTTCGTCAGACCACAGAACACCTTTCCACTTTGCATCAGTACATTTTAGGTGAGCACGGGCCCAGCCAAGCCGGCGGCGTTTCAGGATATTGTTGATAAATGGGTTTTGCTTTGCATAGTAGAGTTTTAACTTGCACTTACAGATGTAGCGACCAACTATAGTTACTGACAGTGGTTTTATGAAGTGTTCCTGAGCCCATGTGGTGAAACACACAGTTTTCGTTTTTTTTTTTAATGCAGTACCGCCTGAGGGATCAAAAGTCCGTAATATCATCGCTTACGTGCAGTGATTTCTCCAGATTCTCTGAACTTTTTGATGATTTTACGGACCGTAGATGGTAAAATCCCTAAATTCCTTGCAATCGCTCGTTGAGAAATGTTGTTCTAAAACTGTTCGACAATTTGCTTACAAAGTGGTGACCCTCGCCCCATCCTTGTTTGTGAATTACTTAGCATTTCATGGAAGCTGCTTTTATACCCAATCATGGCACCCACCTGTTCCCAATTAGCCTGCACACCTGCGGGATGTTCCATATAAGTGTTTGATGAGCATTCCTAAACGTTATCAGTATTTATTGCCACCTTTCCCAACTTCTTTGTCACGTGTTGCTGGCATCAAATTCTAAAGTTAATGATTATCTGAAAAAAAAAAAGTTTATCAGTTTCAACATCAAATATGTTGTCTTTGTAGCATATTCAACTGAATATGGGCTGAAAATGATTTGCAAATCATTGCATTATGTTTATATTTACACAATTTCCCAACTCATATGGAAACAGGGTTCGTACATCAGGTATATAAAACGTTGATGAAGATTTGCGGAAGCTGGAGAATAGAGCGACTCCTGTTGGTTGTGTTCATTTACTATCTAGAATGCATAAAACATGGAAAACCAAGTGTGCCTGTACTAACAAATATGTGTATTTACTCCAATGACACCATCACACTGGATTCAAATTCCGCCCGACAACAAGCACACTAACCTGTGACAGGAACAGGAAGCTGCTGCCTGAGACTAACCTCAGCATGTCCTCGCTTGTGTCCCAGATGTCCCGCAGGGAAGTACTGGCACTACCACGGCGAGCGCTGCAGCGAGCTGGTGTCCATGCCCCTCGACCCCTCGCTCGTCATAACCTGCCTGGTGGGAAGCCTCTGCCTGGTTTGCGCCGTTGTGGGCATTCTGGTCTTCGTCAACAAAAAGTGCACGGCGACCAGGAAGGCGGTGACTTTGGTGTAGGTTCTTTCTCTTGCTGCTTTCTTCGCCGTGATTGTTGTGATGTCCAGATGTTTTTCCCGCCCTCGCAGGCACGGCCTGGCACCCTCTGCCTTTGACAATGCTTTGAGGGTGAACCCCGTGTATGAGAGTGACGATGGCTTCTTAAGTCAAGTGTCCACGTTGCCATGTCCCTCCAGTTCCTCCTCGTCACAGTCTGAGCGGGAACTTTACGCCTCAGTCGAAAACATACATCTCAGTATCGAGGTACAGGGAGCGCCTGAACTAACCACGCCGACTAACTGCACGCCTCGCCAACTGCCTTCTCTAACACGCTCTAACACGACCCTTCCAGGAGGCTGGAGAACATTTTGTCCATAATACAAACCCCGTTTCCATATGAGTTGGGAAATTGTGTTCGATGTAAATATAAACAGAATACAAAGATTTGCAAATCATTTTCAACCCATATTGAGTTAAATATGCCACAAAGAAAACATATTTGCTGTTCAAACTGATAAACATTTTTTTTGTTGTTGCAAATAATCATTAACTTTAGAATTTGATGCCTGCAACACGTGACAAAGAAGTTGGGAAAAGTGGCAATAAATAATGATAAAGTTGAGGAATGCTCATCAAACACTTATATGGAACATCCCACAGGTGTGCAGGCTAATTGGGAACAGTTGGGTGCCATGATTGGGTATAAAAGCAGCTTCCATGAAATGCTAAGTCATTCACAAACAAGGATGGGGCGAGGGTCACCACTTTGTAGGCAAATTGTCGAACAGTTTTAGAACAACATTTCTCAAAGAGGGATTTTACCATCTACGGTCCGTAAAATCTTCAAAAGGTTCAAAGAATCCGGAGAAATCACTGCACGTAAGCGAAGATATTACGGACCTTTGATACCTCAGGCGGTACAGCATTAAAAACCGACATCTGTGTGTAAAGGATATCACCACATGGGCTCAGGAACACTTTAGAAAACCCCTGTCAGTAACTACAGTTGGTTGCTACATCTGTAAGTGCGAGTTAAAACTCTACTATGCAAAGTCAAACCCATTTACCAACAACACCATGAAACGCCGCCGACTTTGCTGGGCCTGAGCTCATCTAAGATGGACTGATGCAAAGTGGAAAAGTGTTCTGACAAGTCCACATTTTAAATTATATTTGAAAATTTCGGACGTGGTGTCTTCCTGAACAAAGAGGAAAATAGCTTGCTGCGCGATTCGTTCCCTCGGGATGCAAACGGACCATGCCGCACAGGACTTGCAGTTAGGAACATGATTTAATTCTCAGAACAATCAAAGAAAAACCAAAAACAGAAAACAAGTCGAAGGAAACACATGCTAATCGCAGTCAAAGCTAGCACTTAGCATAGGCTAGGAGACAAGAAAAACGTACATAACGGGTTGCGTGGAGCAAACAAAGAAGCCAGGACGAGCGTGGCGAGAGAGGTGAATAAATAGCTCTCTGATTAGTGGTCGACTGCAGGTGAGCGTGCCGACCACTAACAAGAGGCAGGTGAACCCAATAGAAACCAAAACAAACCCAGATGTGCACAAAACGGGAACTAAGGGAGCATCAAAAATAACAAAACATAACAAAAACATGATCATGACACATATGCTCATTTTCATTTGTTGACGTTCCCCTCGGTTTATTGTGTATTTTCGTTTAAGCGCCCATTTATATCAGTAGTTTGCATGGGCACTGATTAAATGCACGTGCTTCGGATTAGTGGTCGGGACGCTCACCTCGCTCCTGATCACTAATCAGAGAGCTATTTACAGTGGGGCAAAAAGTATTTAGTCAGCCACCGATTGTGCAAGTTCTCCCACTTAAAATGGTGACAGAGGTCTGTAATTTCATCATAGGTACACTTCAACTGTGAGAGACAGAATGTTAAAAAAAAATAATCCAGAAATTCACATTGTAGGAATTTTGAAGAATTTATTTGTAAATTATGGTGAAAAAAAATATTTGGTCAACCATTCAAAGCTTTCACTGATGGAAGGAGGTTTTGGCTCAAAATCTCACGATACATGGCCCCATTCATTCTTTCCTGAACAAGGATCAATCGTCCTGTCCCCTTAGCAGAAAAACAGCCCCAAAGCATGATGTTTCCAACCCCATGCTTCACAGTAGGTGTGGTGTTCTTGGGATGCAACTCAGTATTCTTCTTCCTCCAAACATGATGAGTTGAGTTTATACCAAAAAGTTCTATTTTGGTTTCATCCGACCACATGATATTCTCCTAATCCTCTGCTGTATCATCCATGTATCAATTCTGGTATAAACTCAACTCGTCGTGTTTGGAGGAAGAAGAATACTGAGTTGCATCCCAAGAACACCATACCTACTGTGAAGCATGGGGGTGGAAACATCATGCTTTGGGGGCAGTTTTTCTGCTAAGGGGACAGGACGATTGATCCGTGTTAAGGAAAGAATGAATGGGGCCATGTATCGTGAGATTTTGAGCCAAAACCTCCTTCCATCAGTGAGAGCTTTGAATGGTTGACCAAATACTTATTTTCCACCAGAATTTACAAATAAATTCTTTACAATTCCTACAATGTGAATTCCTGGATTTTTTTTTTCACATTCTGTCTCTCACAGTTGAAGTGTACCTATGATGAAAATTACAGACCTCTGTCATCATTTTAAGTGGGAGAACTTGCACAATCGGTGGCTGACTAAATACTTTTTTGCCCCACTGTATATCTGCCTGGGAGTCTTGTTGGCCCTTGGCGACGGTTCGTTCGCCGTTAAGCCTTGGTAGCGATTTATGTTGATGCTACTATTTACGTTTGCTGCCCGGCGGCACGACTTCATTTTTGCCTTGCTTGAAGAAGGAATTCAATCATTTTCCTCCCTGCACTCTGCTGTTCTGCATCTTGGGGACACCACACCGTACAACCCAAACATGCATACAGTCGCGATCAAAAGTTGACATACACTTGTAAAGAACATAATGTCATGGCTGTCTTGAGTTTCCAATAATTTCTACAACTCTTATTTTTTTGTGATAGAGTGATTGGAGCACATACTTGTTTGTCACAAACAAAAAATCATGAAGTTTGGTTATTTTATGAATGTATTTGTCTACTGAAAATGTGACCAAAATGCTGGGTCAAAAGTATACATACAGCAATGTTAATATTTGGTTACATGTCTCTTGGGAGGTTTCACTGCAATAAGGTGCTTTTGGTAGCCATCCACAAGCTTCTGGTTGAATTTTTGACCACTGCTCTTGACAAAATTGGTGCAGTTCAGCTAAATTTGTTGTTTTTCTGACAAGGACTTGTTTCTTCAGTCAGGGCTTTGGGAAGACCATTCTAAAACCTTAATTCTAGCAGGATTTAGCCATTCCTTTACCACTTTTGAGGTGTGTTTGGGGTCATTGTCCTGTTGGAACACCCAACTGCGCCAAACACCCAACCTCCGGGATGATGATTTTAGGTTGTCCTGCAGAATTTGGAGATAATCCTCCTTTTTCATTGTTCGATTCAAAGCAGTGGTCCCCAACCTTTTTGTAGCTGCGGACTGGTCAACGATTGATAATTTTTCCCGCTGCCCGGCGGGGGTGGGCTGGGGGGGATTCTTTTTTTTTTTTTTTTTTTGTCATGCAAAAGGGAGTTTTTTTGGGGTTGGTGCACTAATTGTAAGTGTATCTTGTGTTTTTTCATGTTGATTTTATTAAAAATAAATAAATAACAAATTATAATAATAAAAAATGGCTTAGGACCACTGATTTAAAGCACCAGTTCCATTGGCAGCAAAACAGGCCCAGAGACTAATACTACCACCCCCATGCTTGACGGTAGGAATGGTGTTCCTGGGATTCAAGGCCTCACCTTTATTCTTCCAAACATATTGCTGGGTATTTTGTCCGAACAGCTCATTTTGTGTTTCATCTAACCGCAGAACTTTCTTCCAGAAGGTCTTAAATTTGTCCACGTGATGTCACATTTTCAGTAGACCTGTAATAAATTCATAAAAGAAGCAAACTTCATGAATGTTTTTTGAGACCAACAAGTATGTGCTCCAATCACAAAAAAATAAGAGTTGTAGAAATTATTGGAAACTCAAGACAGCCATTACTTTATGTTCTTTACATAATAAAATAATTAAATATTAAATTAGTAAATATTTAAATGTACTTTTAAATATACAAAAAAAAAAGTGACACATTTATTAACACAATAATCTTTTTCTTTCAATTATAATTAACTAATGACACATTTGGGTAATTGCCTGAAAATATAAGTATTTATTTATTGACCCTCCATGTTAAATTGAACCTCCACAGTAAATAAAAAAAAACATGAAATAGAATGTAAATAAAAATGATTTAGTTGTGCATCTTTGAGCATTCATTGTAAACATTAATTAAATGAGACGGAATAAATATAATTTAAAAAGCAAATCGTTAGAGCCGGATATTTTATACATGCATATGAGCTCTCATGAGTACCTCTGATGGCATCTGCTGGGAAGTGACACTTTGTCGATTTTATTGGAATAAATTACTCCTTTGATGTTAATTGTGGTCTCCTGTCACATCCTGCATGCCAGTGGTTGGAAATTCCTCGCTTTCGAGTCTTATTTTGCTTATTTGCACAAGTGAGGTTCAAGGCCAGGACGTCCTTAACCGAAGATGACGGTTAGAACTTTAGACTTCTTGTACAGTAGAGCTGCCTTCTTGTCGCTTTGACTTCCTTGCTACCCCTGACTTCCAGAGAGTAATGAAGCGTGTTGTAAACACAGCATTTGTCCCCTTTGTGTGCCTCCCTCAGATCCCCAGAAAACTCTACACCACCAGATCCGAAAAGTTAATGTCGGAGCTGGTGGACTTCCATCAATGCATCCCGCACAATGAGGTGAGACACGGCACACATGCCATATAATGACATTAGTCCTCATCTGATATCAGCATAAAAAACTGTATTGGCCTGCAACATGTACTCCAAATAGCACACAAGGTTGGTCTTTTCTTGTATTTTAGGAGGTAAACATGGTAGACCAGAGCTAGGCAAATGTTTTGAGAGAAAAAAAGTTTCCCGTGGGGCCACGTTGTATGCGTGTATAAATGAAATATACACATTTAGTAGTAAAAATGTGTGTTTGGGTCCATTTTTTTCAGGAACATTATTACCAAAAGTCACAATGTCCCATAGAGTCCTAAAAACGTTATGACAGACCACCTAAAAAAAAAAAACGGAATGGAATTTTACAGTTTTTTACTACATTGATGAAAAATAGGAATCAACAAAACAGTGCAAAAATTTAAAAACGATGACATATAAAGTGTATAATATATTTATATATATATATATACAGTGGGGCAAAAAAGTATTTAGTCAGCCAGCGATTGTGCAAGTTCTCCCACTTAAAATGATGACAGAGGTCTGTAATTTTCATCATAGGTACACTTCAACTGTGAGAGACAGAATGTGAAAAAAAAATCCAGGAATTCACATTGAAGGAATTTTAAAGAATTTATTTGTAAATTATGGTGGAAAATAAGTATTTGGTCAACCATTCAAAGCTCTCACTGATGGAAGGAGGTTTTGGCTCAAAATCTCACGATACATGGCACAATTCATTCTTTCCTTAACACGGATCAATCGTCCTGTCCCCTAAGCAGAAAAACAGCCCCAAAGCATGATGTTTCCACCCCCATGCTTCACAGTAGGTATGGTGTTCTTGGGATGCAACTCAGTATTCTTCTTCCTCCAAACACGATGAGTTGAGTTTATACCAAAAAGTTCTATTTTGGTTTCATCTGACCACATGACATTCTCCCAATCCTCTGCTGTATCATCCATGTATCCGTTTTGGTATAAACTCAACTCTCCGATATTGGTATTGTATCGCTTCAAAGTAAATATTTTAGTATTGTGCACCTCTATGACGCACGCAAAAGTATGCAATCACCACAGTACATCTTCTCAAGAGACAATACTATAGAAAGTAAACTTGAGTGTACTTTAGAGTAGTCAGTGTACAGCAGTATTCATTTACTATTCACTGGAAATAACTCAACACAAAACCAAGTGATTACCAAGTAGGGGTGGGCGATACTTGGGATTTCGGGTATCGTTCCGATACAGAGATATTTCAGGGCAAGTTTTTGCCAAAACTGACACCGATACTTTAAATTGATGAATTCAATTTTTTTTGTCATTATGCGAACACAACATTTTCATTGATCATTTCAATAAAGTGAAACAGAAGAAGAAGAAAAAAAAGAAGGAACTTTTTAAATAAAAAAACCCCCAAAACACTAATAAAAATGTTGTGATTTTTTTTTTTAAATAATAAAAAAAAACAAAAAACAAAAAAACACTAATAACATTTTTGTAAATTTGCTCAATTTATTATGATTAAAAATAACACAGGGAAAATATTTGTTATAACATAACTTAAACAATATAAAATATCGTATGAGTAGGGAATGCATTACAAATAATTCACATTACATTTAACTGTATTGGATTATTCAGGAAAAAGGTTACAAAAACACAATAAAATAAACATGTAACCATATAACAAAAATAACAGTGCAAATACAAAAATGCCCTCAAAACAACATCATTAAGTTTCATTGTAGGTGAATATTTGTGAAAAAAAAACAATAGTCAGTGGAGAAATGTGTGCCTAAGTGAGAGTGCGTGAGAGAGAGAAGTGACAGATCAACTTTGAGAAAATGTGAGTAATTTTCTGACAAAATTATTGATCCCATCACATTAGTATCTATCACATACTAATACCCACCATGGTATCGGCACTATCGGTATTTTGGCCGATACAGCTACCCCCAAGATAACCAGGAGTCAATCATGGTAGCCGTATCGTCCCGGTCTGGGTATGCACGAGTGCTGCTGTCACTGCGGAAGCTGCGGTCCATTAACACATAGCAGTTTTTCACCACCTTTTCCTCGTTTCTCGCAGACGTGGCGACTGCCCAATGAATACCGAGCGTGTTTTCTTCTATGGACGTCAGACGGCGAAGGCGGCGAAGCCACCGTGGTGTGACTGCGCCCGGCGTCCCGGGGCGAGGCTTGATCTATGCATACTGTATATTTGATGCCACGCCCCCTAACCTCCTCCCCCTGTAGAGAGCAGTTAGGTGGTGAATTGCTCATAGTGAAGAATGCGTCTTGTTAGACAAGACATTTCCACTACGGCTGCTCCAATACAATGTTTTCATGTGTCAATCAAATATTTATTACGCATAATGAACGCTAGGAACACTTCCTGTACGCTACACTCTTGGCAAAGACTCTTCTTTCCTCACAATGAGGTATTTATTATTCACACATGCTGGTATCTCACATTAGACTCCAAAAGAGGATGAATGTATTCACTGATGATGTATTTAGGTTGTTCCAAAACAGTGTGACTCATTTTTTGTACACATTTTACAATTAAAGTAACCAATGAAATGTTTTTGCATTACGAGTCTTTGCTTTTCTGACGTGACCGCTAAATCAAAATAGGACGGCATGTTTCGATGAAGTGAGTCACTCAGCGAACGCGGAAAGGGGACGCCTCTTTCGCACAATTAGTCTGCAAAAACACTGTAATCAAACTCAAGTATGGGATGAATACTAAATTCTATACTTTTATAGCGACTGACCCTGTACTGATTAAAGGGGAACATTATCACCAGACCTATGTAAGCGTCAATATATACCTTAATGTTGCAGAAAAAAAGACCATATATTTTTTTAACCAATTTCCGAACTCTAAAAGGGTGAATTTGGCGATTTAAACGCCTTTCAATTGTTCGCTGTCGGAGCAATGACCTTTCACCCGTGATGTCACAACAGAAAGCCATCCGCCATTTTCTCAAACACATTACACACACAAGTCAAATCAGCTCTGTTATTTTCCGTTTTTTTCGACTGTTTTCCGTACCTTGGAGACATCATGCCTCATCGGTGTGTTGTCGGAGGGTGTAACAACACGATCAGGGACGGATTCAAGTTGACTTACGTGGAGTGTGCATCGATTAGCACGGCATGCTAATCGATGCTAACATGCTATTTAGGCTAGCTGTATGTACATATTGCATCGTCATGCCTCATTTGTAGCTATATTTGCATCCAGCCTTTCCCTCCACCCACATTTAATGCCAAACAAACACATACCAATCGACGGATTCAAGTTGCACCAGTGTCAAAAGATGTGAAAGTCTCTCGTTTGTTCTCCACATTTTACCGACGATAGCGATGTGACAGAGATGTGTGGATATCCTGCGACACTCAAAGCAGATGCATTTCCAACGATAAAGTCAACAAAATCACAAAGGTGAGTTTTGTTGATGTTATTGACTTATGTGCTAATCAGACATATTTGGTCGCGGCATGACTGCCAGCTAGTCGATGCTAACATCTTATTTAGGCTAGCTATATGTACATCCATCCATCCATTTTCTACCGCTTATTCCCTTTTTGGGGGCGCCTATCTCAGCTACATTCGGGCGGAAGGCGGGGTACACCCTGGACAAGTCGCCATCTCATCGCAGATAGACAGACAACATTCACACTCACATTCAAACACTAGGGCCAATTTAGTGTTGCCAATCAACCTATCCCCACGTGCATGTTTTTGGAAGTGGGAGGAAGCCGGAGTACCCGGAGGGAACCCACGCATTCACGGGGAGAACATGCAAACTCCACACAGGAAGATCCCGAGTCTGGATTTGAACCCAGGACTGCAGGAACTTCGTATTGTGAGGCAGACGCACTAACCCCTTTGCCACCGTGAAGCCCTGTATGTACATTTATAGCTATATTTGCATCCAGCCTTTCCCTCCACCCACATTTAATGCCAAACAAATACTTACCAATCGACGGATTTAAGTTGCTCCAGTGGTCAAAAGATGCAATCGTTGGTTAGAAGGCGATTGCTGAATAGCTTCAATAGCTATTCACTCAATAGCTTTAGTTTCTTCTTCAATTTCGTTTTCGCTATCTGCCTCCACACTCCAACCATCTGTTTCAATACATGCGTAATCTGTTGAATCGCTTAAGCCGCTGAAATCCGAGTCTGAATCCGAGCTAATGTCGCTATATCTTGCTGTATTGGCGTCACTATGTGACGTCACAGGAAAATGGACGGGTGGATTTACAGATAGCAAAAATCAGGCACTTTAAAGCCTTTTTTCGGGATATTCCATATAGGGTAAAATTTTGAAAAAACTTCGAAAAATAAAAAGAGCCACTGGGAACTGATTTTTATTGGTTTTAACCCTTCTGAAATTGTGATAATGTTCCCCTTTAACGCAACTCAAGCTGTATTATTTTTTGATACATTTGTTGCATGTTTTTGGTTGCGTATTTATTTTGTTTCTTTTTTTGGCTGCTTTAAACATTTAAACTTTTTATTGGTTGCAAATATTTTTTGTTACACATTTTTTTTGATTGCAAATACTTTTTTGGTTTTAAGTAATTGTATTGGTTTAAAAAAAAAAAGGGTTTGAAAATCAATATTTGTTTGCAAATGATGTTTTGGTTACAAATGCTATTTTTTGGTTGCATATTGATTTTAGGTTCCAAAAAACCCAATTTTTTGGGTTGCAAATTTTATTTTTTTTGCTTGCTGTCATGTCTTGTGATCATGTTTTGTTTAGTTATGTTCTGTTTTGTTTAAAACTCCATTGCTTCCTTTTTTTCCACTCTCTTGTTTTATCACCGTGGCGACCCATTAGATTCACCTGTCTCATGTGTTGGACTCACGCACCTGTTTCAATCATGTCATTATTATCTAAACATGGTTTTTCAGTTGGTCGTTCTGGCATCATTGTTTCATGATCTTTTCACACTCTGCGTCATGCCATGTTTACTCTTTCTTGCAATTTCATAGTCCATGCTGCCCTGCTCACGTCAACCCAAGCAAGTTTTTTTGTTTATTTATGCCAAAGTTAGTGTCTTCTGTTCTATGTCCTTAGTTTACGTCAACGTGCTTTTTTATTTCCTTAGCCAAGTTTTTGTTTCTGCCTTGTGCGCGCCTTTTGTTTTCAAATTTTATAGTATTATTAAATCATGTATTTACCTTCACACCATGTCCAATCCAGTTCTTTTGCCTCTCGGGAAAACAATTCACACAGGAAACTGCACCATAGTCCACAGTCTGACACTTGCAAATCATTCTTTGTTTACACATTTTTGGGGGGACTGCAAAGTGTATTTTTGGTTGCATTATGTTTTAGTGTCAAATTATATTTTTTGGTTGCCTATACATTTTTGGTTGCAAAAAAAAATATTTTTGGGTTAAATTTTTTGGGTTGCAAATTTTATTTTTTGGTTGCAAATCATTCTTTGTTTACACATTTTTTTGGGGGGACTGAAAATTGTATTTTTGGTTGCATTTGTTTGGTTACAATATTGTTTGCAAATCATTTTTTGGTTACAAATGCTATTTTTTGGTTGCAAATACATTTTTGGTAGCAAAAAAAGTATTTTTGGGGTTGGAATTTTTATTTTTTGGCTACAAATCATTCTTTGGTTAAAAATTGTTTGGGGGACTGCAAATCTGATTTTTGGTTGCATTTGTTTGGCTGCAATATTATTTCTCTTTACTAAAAATGAAAATTATTTATGGTTGAAAATTATTATTTTTTGGTTACGATAAACTTCAATCTCGTAAGCGATTGAATAAAAAGGCTTATAACATATTATACGGAGGAGGCTCCACCCACTAGATGCAAGTTAATTGTACCAAAAAATTAATTTGTAAATTATAGAAAAAAAAGATTTGCAACCAGTTTTCAAGCGAGCTCAATGCTAATATACATTGGCTATGCTATGTACGTGCTATTGATTACGATTTTACATAGCGATTTCAACATCTTCAAATTGGGCAATACAAACTACAACTATGATGCACGTTACAATCAAACAGATGGTGTGCAATAAGTACGATACACACAGTATAAAAACTTTTTAGGATTCAACAAGGCTGGCATGTTCAACTTGATTGCAAAGAGTACTTCCTGACTCCAACAGCACGCCTAGGACAAACTGAAATGAATGTATACTTGCAAATGAGACTCAGAAAGTTGAAGAAAGCAAGACAGCTATGTGAGCTACAGCGTGACCATATTTCCACATTTTTCATTTTTGCAAGGGTGTTGTGTGGAGAGCCAAATAGGACATTTTATTATATACTATTCAAAATAGTGCTACAAAACCCAAAACCAGGGAAGTTGGCACGTTGTGTAAATCGTAAATAAAAACAGAATATAATGATTTGCAAATCCTTTTCAACCTATATTCAATTGATTAGACTGCAAGACAAGATACTTCGAACTGAGAAACGTTATTTTTTGCAAATTTTAGCTCATTTGGAATTTGATGCCTGCAACATGTTTCAAAAAAGCTGGCCCAAATGGCAAACAAAACTGATAAAGTAAAGGAATGCTCATCAAACACTTATTTGGAACATCCCACAGGCGAACAGCCTAATTGGGAACAAGTGGGTGCCATGATTGGGTATAAAAGCAGCTTCCATGAAATGTTCAGTCATTCACACACAAGAATGGTGCGGGGGTCATCACTTTGTGACCAGATGCGTGAGCAAATTGTCGAACAGTTTAAGAACAACGTATCTCAACGAACTTTTGCAAGGAATTTGGGGATTTTACCATCTACGGTCCGTAATCTCATCAAAAGTTTCAGAGAATCTGGAAAAATCACTGCACGTAAGCATAATAAACATTGAACGCCCGTGACCTTCAATCCCTCAGGCGGCACTGCATCAAAACGCACCATCAGTGTGTAAAGGATATCACCACACAGGATCAGGAACACTTCAGAAAAACCAGTAACTACTGTTTGTCGCTACATCTGTAACTGCAAGTTAAAACTCTACTATGCAAAGCAAAAGCCATTTATCAACAACACCCAGAAATGCCTCCGGTTTCGCTGGGCCCGAGCTCTTCTAAGATGGACTAATGCAAAGTGGAAAAGTGTTTTGTGGTCTGACGAGTTCACATTTGAAATTGTTTTTTAGAAACTGTGGACGTCGTGTCCTCCGGAACAAAGAGGAAAACAACCATCTGGTTATAGGCGCAGAGTTGAAAAGCCAGCACCTATGATGGTATTGGGGCGTATTAGTGCCCAAGGCATGGGTAACTTACACATCTGTAAAGGCACCATTAATGCTGAAAGGTACATACAGGTTTTGGAGCAACATATGTTGCCATCGAAGCAACGTTATCATGGACGCCCCTGCTTATTTCAGCAAGACAATGCCAAGCCACGTCTTACAACAGCGTGACTTTATAGTAAAAGAGTGCGGGTACTAGACTGACCTGCCTGTATTCCAAACCTGTTTCCCATTGAAAATGTGTGGCGCATTAAAAAACCTAAAATACCACAACAGAGACCCCGGACTGTTGAACAACTTAAGCTGTTAGAATAATTTTATCTAAGTTATCACAAAAACTTTGTGTTGAAATGAGTTCCCGGCGAGAAGCAAAAACATGTCTTTGAACCTACCTAAAAGAAGGCTTGTAAAACTCCAATGTGTAGTGGGAAGCAACATGAAGGTGTTTCTGTTTCTTTTATGAATTGCAATCAACATAAATATATTGTTTTAACCCAAGAAGTACAAAGCAGAGAGAAGGCAGGATCTGCACAAGTTCCAGACAACCTCTTTTTGAACTGTTTTACGAACCTCTTTTTGAACTGTTTTACGAACCTCTTCTTTGAACTGTTTTCCGACCTTTTCTTTTAACTGTTTACGACCCCGTCCCTTTGGAAACAGCTGTTGACATGTGGTCAGGGAAAGTCGAAATAATGGAGGAGGTGTGCAATCTTTCGCCAGAGCCTGCTGGAGACTGTACAGAAGTACAGACCAGATGTTTCTCCTCAAATTGAGCCAAATTTAATTCTGTCTCTGTTTGATTCTTTGCTTCTTGCCCTTTTTAATAGATGTCATCAGTGTTTGAACCTGACATCTTCTGTACATCAAGCAAGAATGTAGCTTAAAAATAGGTCTCCTAAGTTCCCAAACGTTTACAGAGTGCTGTTTAAAGGAAAAGCCATGTAACACAGTGGTAAAAATGCCCCTTTGCCAACTCTTTTGCAACGTGTTGCTGCCATTAAATTCTAAGTTAATGATTATTTGCCAAAAAATATATATTTCTCAGTTTGAATATTAAATATCTTGTCTTTGCAAGTTGAAAATGGATTTGCAAATCATTACAGTCTGTTTTTATTTACGATTTACACAAAGTGCCAACGCCACTGGTTTTGGGTTTTGTATAAAAACACCCAAAAACAGCATTTGACTATTTAACTTGTTTTGCTATACATAGAGACAGGTTTTTAGTACCTTTTGAACCTTTAATCTGGTTTAACGCCGCTGATCACCTGGTGTGTGCGAGCCTCGGACGAACATCGCTGCTACATCTGCCTTTCGCCTGAAATAATCTCACAGGTTAATCTTGTTTGCTGCTATTCCCATTAGGACGTCAGCTCCGGTAAGAGTAGTGCGAAGGAACGGCTCTGCTGGCTCGCGATTGTTCAGACTTTTGACTTTAATGATATCGGGGACTATGGGAATGAAAATAAAACAATGACAAATGCAGGGGAGGCTTGTATTTTATTTTCTAGAATGCTGCAGTGTAAACACAAACAGAATGCAAGATGAATATGATCATATTTGATCAGACGCACACAAAGACACTGCAAACCTGCACATATCAGAATGAAACAACAACTTTACACACGCACGATAAAAACACAGTTAAGGTCTCGGGCTGAACGTGTGAGGTGCGCACATGTGTTCCAATTTAAGGCCTCTTTTAAAGTAACACAATGTCTAGAAAGAACACAGCAAAAAAGACTTACAGCTACTGTTCAGGACGCTGTCCCTCTTGCATCGGTCCGCAGTGGCGTCTGAGGGGGTCACTTGAGGAGGTTCTGCAGCATGGCGGTGGCATACGTAGGCCGGGCCTGCTTGTTCTCGATGGCTTTCTTCAGGTACTGAATCCCGTCGCAGCGCTCCCAGATTTCCTCAAACTGCCTGGGAAGGATCTCGGCCCCTCTCTTTCGGGTCAGACCCGTCTCTTCCAGACTCAGCTCGCACATTTCCATGTCATCTTTTCCTGTCGGATATGAACAAACACCAGGACAACATCACATTTTCTATCCATGATCTTTACTTTACTTTAAGAAACCTGCCCCAATTTTTTTTTTTTTAATAAAAAAGCTTTTCTTCCTGTCACCCACATCAGTGATATGGAGAAACACAGACCCAGGTAGCAAAAAACACAGGAGTTGATGAAGGTGATCAATGAAGCACAGGCATTAACAACTATTTATGTGAGTCAGGGCTTTTCTTCCTGTCACTCACATCAGTGATATGGAGAGACACAGACCCAGGTAGCAAACAACACAGGAGTTGATGAAGGTGATCAATGAAGCACAGGCATTAACAACTATTTATGTGAGTCGGGGCTTTTCTTCTTGTCATGCACACCAGTGACTTAAAGGCCTACTGAAATGAGATTTTCTTATTTAAATGGGGATAGCAGGTCCATTCTGTGTCATACTTGATCATTTCGTGATATTGCCACAGTTTTGCTGAAAGGATTTAGTAGAGAACATCGACGATAAAGTTCGCAACTTTTGGTGCTGATAAAAAAGCCTTGCCTGTACCGGAAGTAGCAGACAATATGCGTGTGACGTCACGAGTTGTGGAGTTCCTCACATCTGAACATTGTATACAATCATGGCCACACCAGCAGCGAGAGCGATTTGGACCGAGAAAGCGACGATTTCCCCATTAATTTGAGCGAGGATGAAAGATTCGTGGATGAGGAAAGTGAGAGCGAAGGACTAGAAAAAAAAAAAAAAGACTATACAGTGGGACCGATTCAGATGTTATTAGACAAATTTACTAGGATAATTCTGGAAAATCCCTTATCTGCTTATTTTGTTACTAGTGTTTTAGTGAGATTATATGGTCGTACCTGTACAACCTGAACTGGTGCACTTTTCTTCAGCACCAGTCGACAGGTGGTGGCGATGCCCATCTCTGCCCTTCGCAAGGGACCCTCTTCGAAACCCGATCTTTCGAAATGATCGCTGCAGGGCAGGAGCTCTGTGCTCTTGGGTCATCCTTTTGTGTTTCCCTCTTGATTTCATGTGTTATTATATTTTTTTGCCTTTTGGTCCAGGACCCTTTGGGACTGTGTGACAAGGGGTGGCAGTTTTGTGACCTCTGTGGTGTTTTTTTTGTGGACTTCTGGATCTGCCTTTGGGAGCCTTTTGGCCATGGAGACCAGCTGCTGGGTCTCTGCCACACCGGAGTCGGTTTGGAGGGACTGGAGGAGATGCGGATGAGGGTACTGGGCTGCGGAGCTAGCACTGAGCGCCGGTACGGAGAGGCTTTGCGGTGTCTTGGCTGGGTGAGCAGGTGTCGGACACCTCAGTCACCTTGGACGTATCCTCGCTCATCCATGCGGACTGGACACTGGCCAAGAGTGGAGTCGGCTGTCTTGGTTGCTTTGTTGGGTCTGCTCCTGTCTCTGGCCATGCTCCCTCCACCCCAGCAGACGATGGCGTGGAACACCGCAGAGGCCACCACAGTGGATAGGTTTCTTTTACTTTTTATTCATAACTGTATGTAGAAATGTCTGGTTGTATCTGCTGCTTTAATGTCTTTAATGTCCTCTGTGTTCTTTGATGTTTGATGTCTCCCTCTTACACACATGTAAGAGGGATGTGTACTATGGCTATGAGTTGTTTTTTTTCTCCCTTGGCCTCAGTCTGCACCCCCTGTCCAGGGCCCAGGCTAAGACCGATTTTTTTATTTTATTTTAATCTTCAATTTTTTTTCTCCCGTTCCCCCCCTTGTTTACCTGTATCTCATCTTTTTTGTAAGGGGCGCTGGAAGCCGGCAGACCCGTCAGCGATCCTGTTCTGTCTCCCTGTAATGTTTGTCTGATCTTGAATGGGATTGTGCTGAACATTTTAATTTTCCTGAAGGAACTCTCCTGACGGAATAAATAAAGTACTATCTAATCTAATCATCTAATCTGCATAATACATTACTTAGTGTGTGTGGTCCAATCCAACCGTGTTCGCTTGACTGCTCTGTTCCATAGTAAAGCTTCACTGTCATCTTTCGGGAATGTAAACAATGAAACACCGGCTGTGTTTGTGTTGCTAAAGGCGGCCGCAATACACCGCTTCCTACCTACAGCTTTCTTCTTTGATATCTCCATTATTCATTGAACAAATTGCAAAAGATTCAGCAACACAGGGTGTCCAGAATACTGTGAAATTATGCAATGAAAACAGATGACTTATCGCTGGGAACGATGCTGAAACAAAATGTCCTCTACAATGCGTGACGTCACGCGCACGCGTCATCATACCGGGACATTTCAGCAGTATATTTTGGCGCAAAATTTAAAATTGCAATTTAGTAAACTAACCCGGCCGTATTGGCATGTGTTGCAATGTTAAGATTTCATCATTGATGTATAAACTATCAGACTGCGTGGTCGGTTTTAGTGGGTTTCAGTAGGCCTTTAAAGAAATGCAGCTCCTTTCCGAAAAAGTGTGAAAAATGTATGTGAATCAGCACTTTTCTTTCCATCACTCACACACACCAGTGGCGTGGAGAGACTCAGACTCTTTGAGAAAAAGTTTCAACTGTTTACGTGAGCCAGAGCTTTTCTTCATGTCACTCACACATACCAGTGATGTGAACCGACACAGATCCATACATGAAAAATTGTCTCAAAGAGTTGGAAATGTAGCAAATAACACAGGAGTTGAAGAAGGTGATCAACGAAGCACAGGCATTAAACAACTCTTTACGTGAGTCAGAGCTTTTCTTCTTGTCACACACACCAGTAACTTAAAGGAATGCAGATCCTTTCCGAAAAAGTGTGAAAAATGTATGTGAATCAGCCCTTTTCTTTCCGTCACTCACACACACCAATTAGGTGGAGAGATGCAGACTCTTTGAGAAAAAGTTTCATCTGTTTAGGTGAGCCGGAGGTTTTCTTCATGTCACTCACGTATATCAGTGATCAACACATATCCTCACAGATATCAGTGATCGACACAGATCCTTACAGAAAAAGTGTCTCAAAGATTGGGAAAGTTAGCAAACAACACAGGAGCTGATGAAGATGATAATTGAAGCACAGACATTAAACAACTATTTATGTGAGTCAGAGCTTTTCTTCTTATCACTCACATGCACACCAGTGACTTGAAGAAATGCAGATCCTTCCAGAAAAAGTGTCAAAAATCTATGTGAATCAGCACTTGTCTTTCCGTCATTCACACACGCCAGTGGCATGGAGAGATGCAGACTCTGAGAAAAAGTTTCAACTGTTTTAAGTTAGTCAGAGCTTTTCCTAATGTCACTCACACATACCAATGATGTGGAGCGACACAGATCCTTACAGAAAAAGTGTCTCAAAGAGTGGGAAAGGTACCAAACAAACTAAATTATTAATAAATAATAGCATATGTTCCTAAATAGGAACTATGATGACTTTTTTTGCATTTAAAATGTTTCCTTGTGGTGTATGAAACATGTTTTGGATAAGCTTTGGGTTTTAACTTTGCTCTACAATCACTTTTTAAATTTAATTTTTTTTTCAGCTGTCTTGCAGCTGGCCGTTTGTGGGGGCGTTCCCACATTGCAATTAAAACCACATCCAATCCCCTTAAAAAGTATAACATTTATGTTTAAAAAAATGTACGTTATTTTCTCCAGTCACAGTTGAAAATAAGCTGAAAATAAACGTTAACATGAGGGACACCTGCTGCCTGAATTAAAAAAAAAATCCTGCTTTTGGACGAATTTACGTAACTTTGTTATTATGCGCATTACAATATTATATGAAAATAAGACTTATTGTGTTTCTTCATCGCCTGAACCAGAGGGGAGAAGTTCCTCTCCTACGGATTAATGTCCAAATATGGACATCCACCTGGCTGTAACGTTACAAGTGCAAACCCCCGCCAAAAATAAGATCCAAAACTGCGTAGAAACTCATGTCAAAATTTATGATCCTTATGATTTGATACTTTGGCAATGTTTTACATGAGTAGCCGACTTTGTAACAACATTTATAAGATATGAAAGACGAATGTCATCATAGATCTCCATTCAGTGAATTGTCAAAAACATTTACCGTATTTTTCGGACTATAAGTCGCAGTTTTTTTCATAGTTTGGCCGTGAGTGCGACTTATACTCAGGAGCGACTTATGTGTGAAATTATTAACACATTACTGTAAAATATCAAATAATATTATTTAGCTCATTCACGAAAGAGACTAGACGTATAAGATTTCATCGGATTTAGCGATTAGGAGTGACAGATTGTTTGGTAAAAGTATAGCATGTTCTATATGTTATAGTTTTTTTGAATGACTTTTACCATAATATGTTACGTTAACATACTAGGCCCCTTCTCAGTTGGTTATTTATGCCTCATATAACGTACAATTTTTCAGCCTGTTGTTCACTATTCTTTATTTATTTTAAATTGCCTTTTAAATGTCTATTCGTGGTGTTGGGTTTTATCAAATACATTTCCCCAAAAAATGTGACTTATACTCCAGTGCGACTTATATATGTTTTTTTTCTTCTTAATTATGCATTTTTGGCAGGTGCGACTTATACTCCGGAGCGACTTATACTCCGAAAGATACGGTAGGTGCAAATGAAAATACAGCTTAAACACTTTAGTTGTAGTTTTTTCAGTGGTGTGTCGTCAGGACCAGAAAGGCCTTCTCTGCAGGCCTAACAGAACCAGAAATCATGTGCATAATTAAAGATGAATGTCATTTTTGATTTACTTTCCCTAAATATCTAAATGTATTCATATTCCCTTCATGCCTTAATATGCTCCTTCCAATGCTGTGGGTTTTAGTTTTAGTTTGTATCCAATCAGAATTCAGCCAGTTTATATTGCCATGCTGTACCAAATCTGCTTGGAGCTTTCAGGATCAACAATGCGGGTGTATGTGCGCTGTAAGTGATGGGGCACATACAGTTGATAGACACTCCAATCCAATACAGTTTATTTATATAGCACATTTAAACAAAAAAAATGTTTCCAAATTTCCAATTGCGATAGCCAATCAGATCACGACTTGTTGTCAGTAAGGCCTTCAAGCTGGTGTCATGCTGTGATTGGATCCAATCACAAGTTGCAAAAAGAGTAAGTGGCACAGGAACCATATGAGTCATGAAAAGCCACAGAAAACTCACCGGTACAATAACCACGAAGATAAAGTGTCTGTCTTACACCTAGTATTCCGCTGTAGACAGATGAAGTCAAGCAATGCAGGTTTAGCGAGAGGTGCGCGCTCCCGAGAAATAAAAACATTTCTGGTGGGCAATCACATTTTGGCACAACACCGCCGGAGAAATGGGGAAATTCGCGCCACTTTCACACGAATCAACAGACTACGACGGTATTACTGGCTTATACGGCGCCGGATGGGTGCTACAAATTGTGAGTTCAAATATTTAAATTCTAAATTTTTTTATGTTTCATTTGTTTTATACACTTCTTTTAATTTTGATGGTACCACATGAGATATGTTTTAATTGCTGACTCGGGTTTATTGTATGTCAAATGCGTGGAAAAATAGACCCTTTTGTACACTGTTGCAGGGATTCAATGCAAGTAACGTGCAAGTGTGTTTCTGCATAGTATCTCCAGCCGTGTCTATGTGGTGACATCGAGTACGGTAATTTGAGAGGTGAAGTCGTACTAAGTAGGACATCACTGAAAGCCTAGGTGAGAAACGCACGGCCCGCCACTGAGTTTTTGCTCTTAAAACCCTTCTCTAAGATTTTAGCTGCAGACTTGTTTGTTTGATATTGTCATTACTGCCACAAGTGGTGGGAAAAGTGTGTTACAAATGAGTGCCCACAGCTGAGAAACAGATATTTTTTGGCGGCCGTCAACGGGGCACTTGTGGCACAATTATGGTTAAGAAACACTGGTTTAAAAAACAAAAGGCAAAACGTATAGTTTTCTTGTGCATACAGTTTTGGAAAGCCTTAAATGTGGTTTGTGTTTTCCTATAGATCAGGTTTAATGACAAAAACCTACAAATTGCCAAAAAGCAAAAGACAACATTGTTGTTTGTGTCTGTGTAAACTGTAGTCTGTAAACATGGAGGACATACAGTATATGTACAATCATGGTCAAAAGTTTACATACCCTTGTAAAGAACATATTTCCATGGCTGTCTTGAGCTTCCAATCATTTCTACAACTCTTATTTTTTTGTGATAGAGTGATTGGAACACATACTTGTTGGTCACAAATCAAAAGTCTGACAGCAGAACTTTCCTCCAGAAGGTCTTATCTTTGTCCATGTGATGTCAGATGAAACAACAATTGAGCCACAATACCCACCAATATGTTCAGAGTGAGGCCTTTAATCCCAGAAACACTATGTCTACCGTCAAGCATGTTGGTGGTAGTATTATGCTCAGGGCCTGGTTTGCTGCCAATGGAACTGGTGCTTTACAGACAGTAAATGGTACAATGAAAAAGGAGGATTACCTCCAAATTCTTTAAGACAACCTAAAATCATCAGCCCGGAGGTTGAGTCTTGGGCATAGTTGGGTGTTCCAACAGGACAATGACGCCAAGCACACATCAGAAGTGGTAAAGGAATGGCTAAATCAGGCTAGAATTAAGGTTTGAGAATGACCTTCCCAAATTCCTGACTTAAACGTGCGCACAATGCTGAAGAAACAAGTCCATGTCAGAAAACCAACGCATTTTAGCTCAACTGCACCAATTTTGTCAAGAAGAGTGGTCAAAAATTCTACCAGAAGCTTGTGGATGGCAACCAAAAGTGCCTTATTGCAGTGAAATTTGCCAAGGGACATGTAACCAAATATTAACATTGCTGTATGTATACTTTTGACCCAGCAGATTTAGTCACATTTCAGTAGACCCATAACAAATTCATAAAAGAACCAAACTTCATTAAAGAGGAACATTATCACAATTACAGAAGGGTTAAAACCAATTTTGATTGATTGATTGATTGATACTTTTATTAGTACATTGCACAGTTCATAATAAAAATCAGTTCCCAGTGGCTTATTTTATTTTTCAAAGTTTTTTTCAAAATTTTACCCATCATGGAATATCCCGAAAAAAGGCTTTAAAGTACCTGATTTTCGCTATCTGTAAATCCACCCGTCCATTTTCCTGTGACGTCACATAGTGACGCCAATACAAACAAACATGGCGGATAGAACAGCAAGATATAGCGACATTAGCTCGGATTCAGACTCGGATTTCAGCGGTTTAAGCGATTCAACAGATTATGCATGTATTGAAACGGAGGGTTGGAGTGTGGAGGCAGATAGCGGAAACGAAATTGAAGAAGAAACTGAAGCTATTGAGCAAATAGCTATTGAAGCTATTCGGCGATCGCCTTTTAACCAACGATTGCATCTTTTGACCACTGGAGCAACTTCAATCTGTCAATTGGTAAGTGTTTGTTTGGTATTAAATGTGGGTGGAGGGAAAGGCTGGATGCAAATATAGCTACAAACGTACATACAGCTAGCCTAAATAGCATGTTAGCATTGATTAGCTGGCAGTCATGCCGTGACCAAATATGTCTGATTAGCACATAAGTCAATAACATCAACAAATCTCACCTTTGTGATTTCGTTGATTTTATCGTTGGAAATGCATCTGCTTTGAGTGTTGCAGGATATCCACACATTCTTGCCATTCCTGCCATGTTAGCATCGATTAGCATGCCGTGCCAATTGATGCACTCACCACGTAAGACAACTTGAATCCGTCCCTGATCGTGTTGTTACACCCTCCGACAACACACCGATGAGGCATGATGTCTCCAAGGTACGGAAAACAGTCGAAAAAACGGAAAATAACAGAGCAGATTTGACTTGTGTGTGTAATGTCTTTGACAAAATGGCGGATTGCTTCCCATTGTAACATCACGGGTGAAAAAATGAGAGTTGTAGAAATTGTTGGAAACTCAAGACAGCCATGACATTATGTTTTTTACAAGTGTATGTAAACTTTTGCCAATGACTGTACATGCGTGGTAAATGCCACAACAAGTGTGCATTTACTGCACCAAGTTGCGTTTTTGACATACATTATTCCAAACTCACATATGTGCTCAGAGTTTTGTTGTTTTAGGCCGACTCACCTGCCACCAGCACAATGGGTCGTTTGTCCGGGTGGAGCTCCATCTGTCGTGCTATCCAGGGTCCATCAAAGTGTGCATACCACCAGCCTTTCTTCTTATTCTGGGGGTCCTTGTACTGGTCCGCCGGGCGGATGAAAGGGATGCGGAAGTAACGTTGCTGCCGGTTCATGGCTACTTCTTGGTGCTGAGCCAACATGGCCGGGGCAGGGTTTTGCTGAGCTGTAGGGCAAGCATGCATTTAGTAGAAAATCAAACCGTTGGGAAAGTTGGACCAGGGCTCCGATGCAAGGACATACTCCCACGAGACAATTCATACATTGCTGGCGTTTGGCGTGATTGATACACTCTCTCTTGAGCCCCACTAGAGGTGTAACAAAAACTTCATATCACGGTTATTGTGACCAAAATTATCACGATAATGCTGCTTATCACAGTATCTTTAAATGTGCTTAATAAGTACTATAAATATTTTCACCAAGTTTGATTTAAAACGTTTAATAAAGTAAACAATATATTTCTTGGCAAAACAAACATTGGCTTTTCAATCAGATAATTTACATTCTTGAACTATGATGTATCATGATTAATCACAGGTTTTAATTTGCTTGCATAGCTATAATTTGCTTGAGAAAATACCCCAATATTTGGATACAAATACACTTTAGTAGTCAGACTGTCATACATGAACGTTTTTTAAATGTTTAACTGAACTGCAAGTCATTGATTTGTTCAAAACCTGGTAACAGTAAGTATAGTACAAATGAAAAGCAAATTTTAAAAGTCTTTGCAATAATATTGCAAACAAGGTACAGTTACTAATCGATAAAGTAGTAAACAATCTCATAAACAACTTAACATAGTGCACCATTTACTCTTCTTAAATTTAAGAGCTTAATCAATTCCGGGTTAAGGTGGCCACTTGTCCAGGGTGTAATTCGCCTTCCGCCCGATTTTAGCAGAGATAGGCAACAGCGCCCCCCTATGCCATAAACCCCTATGCATACGGAAGTCGATTGAGTCTCGCTACGTCGACAACCCTCGCTGTTTGCCAGCAGTGGCGTAAAGCAGATGCGGCAAATGTTTGTTTACTTTCAAGATGCTTTCACACATGATGTTCTGCTTTGCTTGTGCTCTTTTGATTTTTTTCGCCTGTCTTTATCAAGAAGAAGACTGTTTAGAAGACAAAGTTTTTGACGAAATGTGCCATTTCTACTCTTTTCTGGGTTTCCGATATGCCATCTTTCTCCTCGCATTTAATAGCTTAGGAAGGTCTGCGAGCTCACTTCGCTTCGAGGGACGTACTTCGCCCATCCCCACTACCTGACGGATAATTGGAATGCCTCTGATTGACATGAATGCGCAAAATCAAGGAGGGAGGCCAAAAACAAGTGTTGAGGGGTACTTGAATTGAGCCTAAATATGCCTTTCTTCTTCCTACTCCTTTTCGGACACATAAAATAAAAATAACAATTAAATATGTAAAAAGATTAAATGTATCATAATTAAACTGTATACATGTTCAAAATAAACTTCAACCAACCAACCAAACAATAAAGTGGATCGTCCCCCCCAAAAAAATCAAAGATACTGCACCGAGACAAACTGGACCCTAATCATAAGGCTCACTATCTCGAAAAAATAAGTCTAATTAATGGAATTAATCCACATGAGCCCATCTAATGGACAAGAGATTTGAGTAAGTTTCTGCCATTGTCGAACCCAAACGTGTTTATACCTCGTCAACGGAGTCAGTTTTTACACCGATGAAGAATTTCAGAAAATTAAATCTGTCAAGGCTCATTGTCCTCTGTTCAAATTGCGCTTAATCTGCGACTTTCATCTCTTATGTGTTTGAGATGGAGTGAGGGAGCCTGGCCTCATTTCATAAGCAGGTTTTCCCCAAAAAACATGGCCATTCTTACTTTTAAATTCTTTCATCACTGTGCTACTTCTTCGAAAATAATACTCATATTCTTTGTGCTTACTCTAGACTTAAAGTAAACAGACAACATGTTTTTTTCCAAAATACTGTACGTTGTTTGTGCCCTGCAGCTAGCTTGGCGAACGCTAACAGCCTACTAAATGCTACTTGTGTAACTAAATAAAACTGATTGATTCAAACTTACCAGTCTGAAAATGCAGTGAACACAACATGTACCAGGTAATAGCGTTAGGAGTCATGTTTGATCATCTCACAGCTGCTATATAGGCGATGTTACAGTTAATGATGCTGCACGTTCGTGCCATGTTTTTGAACTTAAAAAAAAAAAAGAACTAAACTTAAGCAGAGCGTCTTGTATTCAGCCATGTAAATAAACTATTCAGAGTCCAGCAAGACCCACAATGTAAAGAGTTTCCACATCACCCTTAAATGCCCTATGGAATATATTTAATTATTCCATTCAGATACCATTACCTGGCTGTTAGTGACTGTGATGTCACTAGCATGACCTTTGTTACAGTGTGGACTTGTTTTAGTTGTTCCCTTGTGTGATGTCTGTGCAGTGATCTTAATATGTGTTTTGTCTTCCGCGGACTACCACACCCGTCCCTGATTGACAACTGGGGCACACCTGTTCCAGGTTGCCAATCAAGCTCCTATATATGCCAGCCCTGACCATCAGAAGGGGCTGAATCATTGTACTTTGTACACGGTTGTTCTCTCTTCTCAGTTTGCTTTGCTTACCTTTGTTAATTGTGTAATATGATAATAACTATTTGTATTCTGTTCTCATTATAGTCACTGACAAGTAGACAACTTTGGCATGCTCCTTGTTTAACTATACCTTAAATAGAGTAATAAAGTGATTATTTTTTGACTCCGCATAATAAAAACCTACAAAGAAAGGTTGAACTGTTTTAAGTGGTCCTCTTAATATTAATATTGTTTCAATACATAATGCAATGCATATTTATATAGTTGTATCAATGTTTGTCATTGTCAGAATAGGTTGGAAATTCAGCGTTATATTAATGTTGATCATAGCAAGCACTTTCAATGTTCCTTTCAACGTCGGACATCAATGTTGACGTCAAAACTGATGTCTGACCAAATCTCAATGTTGATTCGATGACATTTTGCCACCCACGCACGGTACAATTTTGCCTTGTGTGAGTAAGGCATTAGTACAGTATGTGCAACAGTTTTGCTTTACAACAAAGATCCATTCCCTAATGCCATCCATCCATCCATTTTCTACCGCTTATTCCCTTTCCTTATATAATCAATTTTTGGGAGCTGTCAAATCTAAACATGCTTATCAGCAGTATGCTCTCAAGCATTTTAAACAATGTGTGTCTGCGCGTGTGTTTGCAGTGAGCTGTCAAATTAGCATGAATTGAACCGGACCAAGCATGACCGGCAGTTTCTTGTTAATTGGAATACATATTTTGAGCACATAGAAGGCGGCTGTGTGTTTTCAGGGCACTGTTTTTCGCTGACTGATTGAACTTTCCCAGACTTATATAAAGGCGGGTCATTAATCCCTGCCAATGAATGTGAGCGGCGGGGAAGACGCAGAAAACAAAACATTTATTACTTGCGTGGCATACAATTAAATTGGAATGAGAACGAATGGAAACATTTTTTTAACTGACCGTAGTCAGTGACAGACTTTGGAGCCCTCTGATCACTTCCGTCGTCGTTGCGTTTCTTGTTCTTGGACTTCCACGCGTGGTAGACCTTCAGACGGCGGTGGAACTCCTCTCGACAGGCCGCCAACAGATCTATGTCTGTCCAAACACAAGACACGCTATTGTTACTAATGTGACATTCACTCATCACAATATTCCCATAATAATCTTAATAGCTACATACAAAGAGGTTAAGTGTCCTCCAGACCCTCTGGAATTTAACTACAAACGCATTCTAGTACACAACCAAAATACATTACTCCCTATTAGGCATCGGCTGAATCATTTACTTCAGACAAATAGACGCCTCTCACACACAGGAGTGCTTAGCCCACTTGATGACCAAAACAGCAGCACCCTGAACCTTACCATCAATTGATTAACGTGGACCCCGACTTAAACAAGTTGAAAAACTTATTCGGGTGTTACCATTTAGTGGTCAATTGTACGGAATATGTACTGAACTGTGCAATCTACTAATCCAGAGATGAAGGTTTCATTAGATTCAGCTTTGCACCATATTAGCTTCATCCAAATGTAAGAAAGACACACCATTTTGTCCAATGTTACAAACACAGAATTTGAATCTAAGTTATCTGTGCAGAAAAAAAAACAACATTTTCATCGCGTTGCTATGGTTGTGCTAGTTGAATACAGTCAAAAAATGTCTTCATAAGCACCAGAAATTACAACCTGAGCCAATTGAGAAAATCCTGAATACTCTCCCTCCTGAATTTAAATTGCTTACAAATATGCTGTAATGAATCGTGGTTTGACATAACAGTTTAGGCGAGAAGTGGTGTCATCAATATTTAAATGGAACATCGTTGAAAGAAAACCTTGCTGACATAAAAATGCAAGTTGATATGTGGACTTTGAAGACAGTATTTCTCGTATAAACCATTGCATGACATGGATTTTCAACCAGATGTCCTTGGGATGTCAGAGTAAGCTTGACTTTGCAGCAGTGGCCATAAAGACGTAAGCCAGGCAGCCAGTGGAAAGTCATCTGATCTTCATGCAGACTGATTTGAAGTTGGCTCTGAACCAGTAGGAAGGGCAGAGGTCCGCCATCCTCCATAATGGAGATAACTTCCTCTCTGCGCCGTTTGAAAAAAAAAAAATGCCATGCTAATGAGTGGCAACAGCTGTGGGAGCGCCCTCAGATCAGTCCTTTAATTCGACGGGTACGAGTTCTTGCCAATCGCAGTGCTCCCTACAGCTGCAGGCTCAGCTTTTTGGCAAATCTGCTGGATGCTTTAAAATAACAGAGAGGAATCCACAAAAGTGCGAAGGAAACACACCCACAGAGCTGGGTTTCCTCACCACAGGAAGTGTTGATGACATCTCGCAGCTCAGCATACTTCCACTTGCTGAGGTCATACTTTTTCACGCCAGCAGCAGCTTTGGTTGCCTGCACCTGAGGGCCCCTGCGGGGAAAGAGCAGGTGCTGATGTGTGTCTGAGCGCGAGCCACAAACAGAAAAAGACAGCACGTGTGAAGAAAAGGTACACTTTGTGGAGGTTAAACAAGGTAATAGTGTGAGGCTGTTTAGCATGGTACATACTGGAACTCACCTATAACAAGCTAGAGTGGTATTCTGAAAAAGCGACATGAGCACCAGCACTTCAACAATTTGAGGAGAAGCGTTTGAAAACAATTTAGGATTTACACAGTCAGTATGTTCTGAGAAGCAAAAAAAATAAAATTAAAATATAATTTCGATGTGATGAGAGTTAATGCTGCTATGAAAGCAACAACCTAGTAAAAACAACAACAATGCACTTTGAAAGCCATCTTCCAGTAAATACTCTACCAGTTCAGCACAACATTGTAATGGTTTATTTCAAACACAGCATAAAAGTTGCACACAGTTATGACTGAAATGTGAAAGGAATAATTGGAGCTTATTTAGTCTTACCCCAAACGTCATTACGGAGATGAATTGTCAGCGATATTTGTAGTGAGGCTGTCGCGGACACACATACCTTTTTTTATAGCCACAAAAATAAAAAATAGTCTGTAAAATACAAGATTCTTTATTTATTGTCTGTGCTTTGACTTACTCCGCCCCAGCTTGGCGAAAGTCAGCTTGAGTTATCCGCCTATCTCCTGGCAATTGGAAGCTATGAGTGGCTGTCACGTCCACTAGTATGTGGTAACTTAGCAGTAGTATTAAAGTAGCTTATGTTTTTCAGAAGTGTCATTAAATAACGCTCCCAATTAGTGGTGGGGAAGCTCGTAACTCAAACTGTTCTTCGCAACCTATGGCGCCAATCAGCTGAGAAACAGCTGTTATTTGTAAAAACTTGTAAGCAGGAGCACTCGTCAGTACCGGAGGTGTAGAATAATTATGTTTTGTCTGAAAAACATAAGTTGTGTGTCTTAGTTGTTTACCATAAACAATGTGTATGCAGCTCTGTGACACTAGACACGAGGTACCAACAGGTAGCTTGATAGTTACCAGTAACTCCGGCGTAGATGTTTGACACGAACATAATGATACATTATTTTAACCAGTTCACCTTGCTTCGGTTGTTTAAAAGCAAAATCAATTCAGACGGTGTAAGGGAGGACATAGAATACGAGGCTCCGTAAGTGACAACCCATCAGTGTTCCTGTTTTGTTTGACAGGATTGAACAGGATTTAAATGTTACTTGTGCAATGTTAATAAAGAGCTTCTTCTTCATCATCCGTGATAGTATGGGGCTCGAAAGGCCAAGTGATTTCACAATACATTGTGAGGGCTGGGAAGCAATTGTTCCTGGACAAAGTTTTTGTTTATTGTGAGAAAGAGCAACAAACTGAAGTAAAATTGATTGTACGGAAAAAAAAATATTGGGATTGTACCGAAACAATTTCAACCGTCTTCCAAAGATCACTTTAAAAAATAGGTAAAATATGTTGGAATCGATCCATTTGAGCTGCCAAACATGTCCTATATCTGAATCGTCAACATAATTAGTTTTTATACAGGCCAAACATTTTGGAATGCTAAGTCATTAAAAGCTCACAGACAAACCAATTTTAGGTGTGTGAAAAACCTCAGAATTTTACATCAGAAAGAGAAGACTGTCGTCCTTTCAGAGGTAAGTCAACAAAACTTGTCACTGTACGGTGTCTCCAGAGATTGTTTTCAGACTATATATATTTGAAGTCTTTAATACACTGTGCGTTAATGTGGGAAATGTTTAAATTCTTCTCAGTTATTGATTTATGATGAGAGGTACTGCTTTTTCCCAAATAATGTACGTTGTTCGTAACCTGCAGATAGCTTAGCTTGGCTAATGCAAAAATCTTACTAAATGCTGCGTGTGGAACAGAATAAACCAGGCTTTAATTCTAACCTAACACTGTAAAAATGCAAACACACCACCATGTACCAGGTGATGGCGTTAAAAGTGGTGTTTGATCGTATCACGGTTGCTATTCAGGCTATTTATCGTCTTTCTATTAGCTCACTAACCCTACTTCCATGGCTTTCCTTCCAAGCTGGAAATGAGACAAGTCACACACAATCATTTTTTTTCCCCTGAATCGATCATGACAACCATTGTGACAGTAAATGATGTTGCACATTCACGATGTGTTTTGAACTTGTTAAAGAAAAAAACAACTTCAGGACAGAGTCATGCATTTAGCCAATTAAATAAGCAGGAAGTACAATGCATTGTTTCCACTACACACTTTTGAGCCCTATGACATTCTCCAATGGGAGACTTCTTGTGCCACAGTTTGAAAACCCTCGGTCCAGTGTCAACAGTGCCTCTGTCTCTTTAAGGACCCCTTCCTAACCTGTCTCTCTTTGTTGATTGGCCATTTTTCAGAAGTCTACAGAGGGCTACCCTCCCCGCGCCTCTAGTCGGAAAGGATATAAAGACATCTTGCAAAGTGTGAGCTAATGCTTGATGTGTTTGCTCACAGACACATTTTACGCATGCTTATTTCATTTTTCCGCTGGCATTGGTCAAACAACAATCGATAGGAGGAAATTCACATGAACGGCACGTTGCAACTGCTTCCATGTGTGCTTACTGCGTGTGGGATCACACAATACATTTGCTGGCATTAAGCTCAGCCGTTATATTTATGAATCACGCAGGCGGCCCAGACTTTCAGACATTTAACAGCAGGTCTGGGCTACCAACTCCAGCTTCCCTGCAGTGTGGAGGCTGCTAATTCAATAATACCAAGGAATTAAGTCCTCTATTTACAGCTGCTAATGTCTCAGAGAGGAGAATGCTCGATCTAATTATCCAGATTACCACTTGTAATTGATGCTGACTGAAAAGTTGAAACAAAATGTGAATCGTGGTCAACCCTCATCAGTCTGGCTGGGGGGAAAGCGTGATGAGGAGGATTGTGCAGGCAGGAAACAAGCAGTGGAAGTGAAGCGATGGGCTGTTGCTAATAGGAAATGGTTGGTTGGATCAACAAGGGGACAGAAGGAGGCCGAGGTTTTTTTTTTTTCCTGCCACAATATACGACTGCTAGTGACGCCAGCGTGAAGGTCTACGTGTACTGAATGCTATGACTCCAGCTCTGTGTGCCGCATATGCAAAAAAACATTCACTTTGGAGCACAGTTCCTGATCCTTCTTTAGAATTAAACTAGGACAGTGGTAAAATGAAGGGTTCTCAGGTATTTAATTTCTATCATGTGGCTATTGACATATTATATTCAAGAGACGACTGAGGGCAGCAGGGAAACACACTGACACTGCACTGTGGCGTATAATGCTGCAGCGTCCAGAGATAAGACATCACGTACTACCTACTCAGTGGCCTAGTGGTTAGAGTGTCCGCCCTGAGATCGGTAGGTTGGGAGTTCAAACCCCGGCCGAGTCGTACCAAAGACTATAAAAAAATAAGACCCATTCCCTTCCTGCTTGGCACTCTTCATAAAGGGTTGGAATTGGGGGTTAAATTACCATAAATGATTCCCGGTCACGGCACCGCTGCTGCCCACTGCTCCCCTCACTTCCCAGGGGGTGATCAAGGGGATGGGTCAAATGCAGAGGACAAATTTCACCACACCTCGTGTGTGTGTGAAAATCATTCGTACTTTAACTTTAACTTAGTAAGATGTGTGTCCTCAGACGGTACAATGACAAATCTGCTTGACCAATAAGCAGGGGAATATGTCACACATATGGAATAAGATGGTTTTGTTTGGAACACCAGTTGACCAGGTACCAAAAATAGTTTTGGGGCAGGGACATTAAAAAGGCATCACAAAGGAGCCAAAGGAAAAGGGGAATGTTGTCAAAGAAAGTTTTTTGTACCCTTTTTAGATGCATCAATCAGCACCATTGTGAATACTATGAGTTCAAGCAGACTTAAGCTGTAAATCAAAGGATGAAACTGCAATACATACTGATTATGTATTCAAAAGGATATGATTAAAATTATTCAATGGATGGGCAGAGCAAACACAGACCCATTCAGGGATGCTTAGAAAAAATATACACATTTTGTTGCGTCTGATATGACACTTTCATGCACTTGAGCGAGGGCTTTGTATTGCGGGTAGACTGATAGCTACTCAAAGCAGCTAAGAGATATGGAACTATAATGGGGGTTATGGCACAAAGTGAAGGGAATGAGCGAGTGCTTTTTGTTGGGATTACACTGCATGGATTTGCTAATGTCTTACATGGCTCTGGCTGAGGATGCAGAGATAGGGAGATCCAAAAAAGCCTCATCACTATGAAAGGACAGAGCAATGGAGAGAAGAAGTTGGTACGGTAGAGTAGGTTTACCTTCATTCTCATACACCTAGAGGTTGATGCATACATTTCCGTTATTTTTAAACATTCAATACCTGCGCAGACTTGCATCCACCTGGCCGTCTTCAGTGATCAGCTCGGCCTCACTCTGAGCGATCCTCATGGCCAGCTCCCTATCACGTCTCTCCTGCTCTAGAATGGCTGTCCGTTGGATCTGCTCCTCACGCTCCAGAGCCAATTGGATTTCCAACTCCGCCTGAAGGACACGAAATGATACATAAACACGCCACATGTAACTAATTAAAAAAGAGTGGGCTTCCTTTTTCCACAATCTATAAAGAAATTAAAACTCTGCTGTTTGCACAAGCCTGATTAAAGCTATTCAGCTATGATGCAGGACTATTAGGAAAGCCTTAAAGGTCATGTGCAAGACCGAACCACAGGTGACACCTAACAACACAGTACAACAATAGTTTACAAAACAATGAACCCCCGAATATTAACTTAAAAGTACGGTTAACTTTTGGATTGTTTTTTTTTTTTAAAAGAATGGTCTGTTGGATAAAAGTAAGGCAATTTGTTTAGAAAGCAGCGATAATTAGGACAACTAATTTGAGCACTCAGCTGTTGTGACGGGCTGCCGATGAGGAAGCTAAGGATGCTAATGCTAGCAGACCGACCAACTAGCAAGACAAGGACACGGATTTGAAAGACTTCCAGCCCCAATTTAGCCACAACTCTGCAAGGTAATCACACCTACTACTACACTGTTCATTACGTATGTATACCAAGTACCGGTACATTTGAGTACTGCTTTGTAATTGGATCGTGAAGATTGGTATGGGGGTGCATTAGTGCCCAAGGCATGGGTAACTTACACATCTGTAAAGGCACCATTAATGCTGAAAGGTACATACAGGTTTTGGAACAACATATGCTGCCATCTAAGCGCCGTCTTTTTCATGGACGCCCCTGCTGATTTCAGCAAGACAATGCCAAGCCACATGCAGCACGTGTTACAACAGCGTGGTTTCGTAAAAAAAGAGTGCGGGTACTTTCCTGGCCCGCGTGCAGTCCAGACCTGTCTCCCATTGAAAATGTGTGGCGCAATACGAAGCGTAAAATACGACAGCAGAGACCCCGGACTGTTGAACGACCGAAGCTCTACATAAAACAAGAATGGGAAAGAATTCCACTTTCAAAGCTTCAACAATTAGTTTCCTCAGTTCCCAAACGTTTATTGAGTGTTGTTAAAAGAAAAAGTGATGTAACACAGTGGTGAACATGCCCTTTCCCAACTACTTTTGTACGTGTTGGAACCATGAAATTCCAAGTTAATTATTATTTGCAAAAAAAAAAGTTTATGAGTTTGAACATCAAATGTCTTTGTAGTGCATTGAATTGAATATGAGTTGAAAAAGATTTGCAAATCATTGTAAAGGGAATAAGCGGTAGAAAATGGATGGATGGATGGATATATATATATATACACACACGCACACGCACGCACGCACGCACGCACGCACGCACGCACGCACGCACGCACGCACGCACGCACGCACGCACGCACGCACGCACGCACGCACGCACGCACGCACGCACGCACGCACGCACGCACGCACGCACGCACGCACGCACGCACGCACGCACGCACGCACGCACGCACGCACGCACACACGCACACACACACACACACACACACACACACACACACACACACACACACACACACACACACACACACACACACACACACACACACACACACACACACACACACACAGAATATTAAAACCATCAAACTACAGTCTCATTTTTCTAGCTATTGATGAAGTCCACACAGGGTGATTTTCTTGGAAAGAGCGTTAAATATGAATCACGTCTCAGCCAAGACTGCATTATTCATGCTGTAGGACGGTCAGATCAGGAGGTGTATGGCACCTGACCAAAGTGAAACATGAGGTGATCAGAGTGTTGAGCTGCTCCACAGTCATAGAGTACAAGAAAGATTTTATGGTCCCACCAAAGCTTAGTATGGCCCTCAAAAGAGCTATTCCCAGGGTTTTGTAATTCTAAAGCGCACCTAAATCACAAAGGCCTCTCTCGGAACTTCCTTAATGACACCACAACACAAAGATTTAAAGACTGAAAAGGGTAAGATATCAGGCGAATCCTTGACACAGCAGAAAACAAATAAGTAGTAAACTCCTTGCACGCCCTTGGAAAGTCTGTAGGTTGCAAACTTTGGTGAACAACTTTCCTGAAGGGAAAATGTCCAAAGTCATGATTTGGTTATTGGCCACTATCATTTAGACAGGTAGCCATAACTCCAGGAAAGATAATGTTAGAATAATACACCGTTTAAAAAAAATAGAGGGACTTGCTTTGCACACTTCTCATCATTTTGGCTAGTTTTGCATTTTTTGCCCATAGAACTTCTATGGTCAGGTTGTGATCGAAACGTTACTCCAGTAGCACAGTGTCAATAGTAGGGAAGGGTACAAAATTGGGTACATTTTCGACACCAACCGATTCTCTCTGGTCCTACAGGACCAAGAGGCACGTACAAACCCAAAACCAGTAAAGTTGGCATGTTGTGTAAATCGTAAATAAAAACAGAATACAATGATTTGTAAATGCTTTTCAATCTATATTCAATTGAATACACCGCAAAGACAAGATACTTAACGTTCAAATGGGAAAACTGCAAATATTAGTTCATTAGGAATTTGAAGCCTGCAAAATGTTTCAACAAAGCTGGCACAATTGGCAAACAAGACTGAGAAAGTTGAGGAATACTCATCAAACACTTATTTGGAACATCCCACAGGTCAACAGGCTAATTGGGAACAGGTGGTACCATGATTGGGTATAAAAACAGCTTCCATGAAATGCTCAGTCATACACAATCAAGGATGGGGCGAGGGTCACCACTTTGTGAACAAATGCGTGAGGAAATTGTCCAACATTTTAAGAACAACATTTCTCAATGAGCTATTGCAAGGAATTTAGGGATTTCACTATCTAAGGTCTGTAATATCATCAAAAGTTTTAGAGAAGCTGTAGAAATCAGTGCACGTAACATTGAATGCCCTTAACCTTGGATCTCTCAGGCAGTACTACATCCAAAAAGTGACATACGTTCGTAAAGGATATCACCACATGGGCTCAGGAACATTTAGAAAATCACTGTCAGTAACTACAGTTCGTGGCCACATCTGTAAGTGCAAGTTAAAACTCTACTATACAAAGCCCAAAAACAATTTTTCAACAACACCCAGAAACGCTGCCGGCTTCGCTAGGCCTGAGCACATCTAAGATGGACTGATGCAAAGTGGAAAAGTGTTCTGTGGTCTGACAAGTCCACATTTCAAACTGATTTTGGAAACTGTGGATGTCGTGTCCTCTGGACCAAAGAGGAAAAGAACCATGCAGATTGTTAGGCGCAAAGTTCAAAAGTCAGCGTCTGTGATGGTATGGAGGGTGTATCAGTGCCCAAGGCATGGGTAACTTACACATCTGTGAAGGCACCATTAATGCTGAAAGGTACAAACAGGTTTTAGAGCAACATACTGTATGTTGCCATCCAAGCGATGTTATCCTAGATGCCCCTGCTTATTTCAGCAAAACAATGCCAAGCATTGCAGCCCTTTGAGACACTATTGATTTAGGACTATATAAATAATCATTGATTGATGATTGATTGAAGCCATGTGTTACAACAGCGTGGCTTCATAGTAAAACAGTGCGGGGACTTGACTGCCTGCCTGTAGTCCAGACCTGTCTCCCATTGAAAATGTGTGGCGCATTATGAAGCCTAAAATACCACAACGGAGACCCTGGACTGTTGAACAACTTAAGCTGTGCATCAAGCAAGAATGGGAAATAATTCCACCCAAAAGGCTTCAAAAATTGGTCAGCTCAGTTCCCAAACATTTACTTAGTGTTGTTAAGAGGAAAAGCCATGTAACACAGTTGTAAAAATGTCCCTGTGCCAACTTTTTTGCAATGTGTTGCTGCCATTAAATTCTAAGTTAATGATTATTTGCAAAAAAAAAAGGTTTCTCAGTTCGTACAATAAATATATTCTCTTTGCAGTAAGGATTTGCAAATCATTGTATACTGTTTTTATTTACGAATTACACAACATGCCAACTTCACTTTTGGGTTTTGTCAAATCCAACTGTGCCATTTTACGATACCTAAGTTGTGCGTGACGTTACGCCGATTCAGCTGACTTTTTGCACGGAAACACTTGCCGATCCCTCCAGCAGCACTGAGAGGGGACTCAGCAAACTACCTCTAGGTAATGTTGCAATTTCAATGCCAACAAAGAAACTGACTCAAAAAAAAGCGCCAATGCAAATGAAGTAAGGCTACACTTTCCAAGATGTACATGGCAATCAAACAGCTGGTGCGTAGTAAGTATAATACTTATAGTATAAACAATTTTTAGGGCGCAACAAAAGACAAGACAACAAAGACTGAACTGACAAGCAAACAGACAATAAATTCGTAAAGATGTCTTGGACTTGCAACTGAAAATGAGACCTAGATACGAAAAAGCTAAGTACTATCCTTCTACAGTAATTATGTGCTTCAAATTGTTTTACAGCTTTCTTTATTCCTTCTCACACATGTTTAGTAGTCTTACAGAGCAACCACTCTCTGTTTTACCACCCCTCTCTCAGCCAGCTAGCTGCTAAGTTGACGAAGGTAAGCTATTTGCGGCTCAAAGCAACTACTCTTCGAAGGCGTCGGCTACGCTTCATCTATTGCTCCGAAGACAGCAAGAACTCGACTCGGTGAAAGAAACAACCTAGTTAACTGCTAAGCTAATAAAGCTAAGCTCATCTCGGTTGAAAGCAACTATGCTTCGAAGGCAACTGCTCCCTCACGGTGCCGCCACTTCTCTGAAGACAGCAAGAACTCGACTCGGTGAAAGAAACAACGTGAGTATGGCTCCCTCCTCTTCGTGCGCCGTTTTCATGGATAGGTCCGCCAGTTAGAGAAGAGTAACTTTCGTAAATTTAGACGCTGCAGACACATTTGCTAACATTAGCTAGAGCGAGCTGACTCGCCCAGCTTGTAGCAGCCCGAAGGGGCCTACTGGTTGAGACGCATAATAGATTTAGGCCTTTAGCTAATCCTATACCCCGGTCTACCAGGCACCACGCCTTGGTTATAGGGGACTCCATCACCCGGATCACTAGCTACGTGAACATTGTTGTACACGTCGGCTCCAATGACACTCGGATGAGACAGTCAGAGATTACAAAGAGCAATTTAACTAGGACTTGTAATCTCGCTAGAAAGATGTGCCGGCATCAAGTACTTGTCTCTGGCCCCCCGCCTGCAAGAGACAATGATGAGCGGTATAGCAGATTAGTCTCGCTTAACAAGTGGCTGGCTATATTTTGTAGAGAACAGGGACTAATGTTTATAGATAATTGGCCCTCTTTCTGGGGCAAATTGGGCTTGCTGAGGAGGGACGGCCTTCACCCTAAAGGGAAGGCGCCATCACTCTCTCCAGAAATATAGATTACTATTTCAGTTACATTTCACTAACTACACTAGAGCAAGCTCGGACACAGGCAATTACAGTGTCTGTTAGTCCGGATGAGAAGTCAGTACAGCTTGAACTAACCAGTGCCAGGCTGGAGATTCCTTGCACACGTAGCATTTATTGTTTAATAATACATACCGCTATCTCAAATAGTGTTTTTAAGTAGTGACTGTGCCAGAGGTGAACATGCATTCTACTGCGGTGGCAAATTATGACACGCTCAATTTATTGCAGCACCAGGCAAATAATCATCTCAAGATCCCCATTATATCAATTCCTAGATGTGATCAAAATTATTTAAGGCGCACCACACAATAAAAAACATAACGTTTATAATCTCAGTAATACGGATAGCATTAACGGAAATTCCTCAAAACAGCCCACTATTACATTACACAGAGCGACTCGGTAAAGAATCTCCGTATTATATTCGACCCAATCCTCTCATTTGAATCACATTTTAAGTGTTACTAAAACAGCCTTTTTTCATCTCCCTAATATTTCCAAAATGTGTCCCATTTTGTCCACCACCAACGCTGAGATCATTATTCATGGGTTCGTTACATCTCGTCTCGATTACTGTAATGTATTATTTTCGGGTCTCTCTATGTCTCGCATTAAAAGATTACAGTTGGTACAAAATGCGGCTGCTAGACTTTTGACAAAAACAAGAAAGTTTGATCATGTTACGCCTATACTGGCCCACCTGCACTGGCTTCCTGTGCACTTAAGATGCAACTTTAAGGTTTTACGACTTACGTATAAAATACTAAAAGGTCTACCTCCATCTTATCTTGCTGACTGTAATGTACCATATGTCCCGGCAAGAAATCTGCATTCAAAGAACTCTGGCTTATTAGTGATTCCCAGAGCCCAAAAAAAAGTCTGCAGGTTTTAGAGCGTTTTTTATCCGTCTCCAGTACTCTGGAATGCCATACCGGTAACCATTAGAGATGCTATTTCTATAGAAGCATTTAAGTCCCATCTTAAAACTCATTTGTATACTCTATAGTATAAATACATCGACCCCTTTTTAGACCAGTTGATCTGCTGTCTCTCTTTTCTGCTCTCCCCCCCTCTCCTGTATGGAGATGTTATCAGGGGACCACGAATCATCCTCTACAAATGCTAGCTGCTCAAAGTCGGAACCCAAGTTGGACCACTCCTTTTTGCATCAGTTGGTGATGTCTTTTTTGGCGCTACTGACTTGTCTCCATTCAAGATGATCCTCTGCTGGTCTCTCAATGGACTGGACTTGCACATGAAGTCAGGATTTAGGGTGACCACTCCATATGAATCAGTCAGTGATATCTCTGCGCCCCAACGTGTCAACATGCAAGACGATCCCCTGCTGGCCCCCCTATAGACTGGAATCTCACAATATTAACTGTATCCACTTGGCATTTTTTGCACCGGTCACCCAGTGGGGGATCCCCACTTCTGCGGTCCCTTCCAAGGTTCCTTGTTGTTCCATTGAGTTGAGTTTTTTCTTGCCCTGATGTGGGATCCGACCTGACGATGTCGTTGTGGCTTGTGCAGCCCTTTGAGACATTTGTGATTAAGGGCTATATAAGTAAACTTTGATTGATTGACTTTGAATAAAACTGAATATAACAACTGGCCAGCAGTTATCATAATCAGCTAATTTTTAAATGTTGCAATACAAATGTAGATATAATCGAAAACTATATTATTACGACACACACAAGCGTACCGAAAATTGGTTTACCGTTTCCTAGGTACCGGGAATTTGTACCTAATCGGTTCAGATATAAACGGTACCCATCCCTACACATGAGTGTGGATGATATTAGTAGGAGACAAAGCAGTAAACTGGGAGAGGCCGAGGCAATAATGGGAGGGCAACAACCAAGCAGATTCATCAGTTTTTTTGTGCGCGGAACAGAAGGAGCATTACGTCACAAATTTACCTCCATATTTTATATATCCAAATCTGGGATGTGTGATTTAAATATTTCCTTTATTTTTTTCAACAGTGCATATGAAAACCAATTAGGTCTTAAAGACCCCACATTCATTTTTGAATGGAAACGGCAAGCTTGACGTGACCTTTACATTTCATTGTGCGGTTTCCCTTTTTAAGCAAAACTATAATGAGTACACTGCGATGAGGTGGCGACTTGTCCAGGGTGTACCCCACCTTCCGCCCGATTGTAGCTGAGATAGGCGCCAGCGCCCCCCCGCGACCCCAAAAGGGAATAAGCGGTAGAAAATGGATGGGATGGATGGATAATGAGTACACTGTTTGTCGTTAACCTGCTAATGGGATTGTATAATGTATATTATCAATCCTATTTATTGTGTTAATTGTTAAATGTACATATGTTTACTGCAGTGCAAACACTGTCAAGCTTTTTCGGTGGAAAACAGCTTGCATTTGTTGTGCCTCGAATAACTATGAGAAACTATGAGAGCAGTGGGATGCTGCATGGAGCGCTATAAAGTGAGCAAAAAGTCCCTGGTACACCTTTAACGTTAGAGGAAGATTATCCATTGTATTGCTTTGCATATTATGTAAATACAAGTGAAATATCAACACAACAATACAATGTTAGGAAAACATCTTGCAATAAGAACTTTTGGGTAAGTAAATATTTAAGGTCGGGGAATGTTATAGATATTTTCATGGGTTGTAAAGTTGTCTTGCAGGCATAACAAAGTCAAACACCAGAGGGACAAATCAAACCATTTGACAGCTGCCCAAACCTGCAAAACTTTTTCCTCTTCTTCTCTCTGTTTTCTATCCTCTTCTTCCTGCTTCCGTTTTGTCTCCATCTCTGTTTTCCTACAAGATATTTCAGACAAAACAAATTAAAAATTAATCAACATCGTTACTCTTTCTTGTCATTGCCACTTACAGCCTTCGGTCCTCCTCCTCTTGTTTGCGCCGTTGCTCATCCTTTTCCCTCCTCTTCCTCTCTTTGTCCATCTCCTCCTCGATGTGCTTCAGCCTCTCGGTTTCTTCTTCTTGCTGTTTCTTCTCCTGCATGGAGGAGAGCAGCTGCTCGGAGCGCTTCATCAACACTTGGTACTCAATGTCAATCTCCTTCCAGGTCATCGCTGAGCCCTTTTGGAGGAGAGAAGAGTACAAGGCCGCATAAAACGTAGATGAATTTAAAGCCTGAAAGTTGACATTTGCAGCATATAGCACCAGTAAATACACTTTCAGATTTAACAGGAAAGTTGTATAATCGTTTTTTTTTTTTAATCAATTGTTGGATTGTATTTCTAACGTTAGCTCTAAACCATAAAACTATTAGTGGAAAACAATTAATTAAGATCTGATCTTTATTCACTTAATCCAATAAATCTCATTTTTAATCTAACCTAAAAAAGGGTATTTCTAATAAAATGTCATTACATTATTGTAAAAGTAGCTCTAGAGGACCTGTATAAGAGACACTGTGGCATGAGAGCAGACAGCATCCTCAGGGACTCATCCCACCCAGGTCAACACTGGCTTGAACTCTTGTCATCAGGGAGGCGCTATAAGACCATCAAAGCAAGGACAAATAGACTGAAAAACGGATTCTATCCTAGAGTTGTTATTTCCCTAAACTCTGGACTTACCTGAACATTCACCAGTTTATTAACTAGCTTAACTCTGAGAGATCTGCTGTGCAATATGTTTTTAAAATTTGTATTATGTTTAAAAAAAATAAATAATTGTTTGTTGTCATAAGAGTATTTTATGGAGGTTGTTTTAAAAGCACTGAGCTGGATTTCTGTTCCATTTTGTTGGTTCCATGCAATGACAACTAAGGTATTCTGATTCTGACATATTACAAAAAAGTAGCTTTATAAAGTAATTTCTGTTTTTTTCCATTACGTTCATATAAAGTGTTGATGTTAATACATAAAAAAAAAGCAGTAATAACACTAATCACACATTTAATTAATGTTGAACTTTACCTCTGTTTCAGATAATATAAAATAAAACAAAAAGATCCATCAATCATAGTGCAGGAGAACAGATTTAACACATACATGTATTCAACAGGGTGTTTGGCATCCCTGTGGGGTCTGCAGAAGTACTGCAGGGAGGCCGTTTTTAACGTTGATTTAGATTTTTTCTAAAATATATATCTTTGTATACCCGCACAATTTAAATTAGTTTATAAATGGTAGTTGAATCGCCACCCTATTCACTGTGCATTTTAGAGCAAAAACAAAAATAAATAATTATTACAGTATTACACTAAATGCCTGTGAGCAATTAGTGGCGCTGGTTTTGAGACAGCAATCAGTGCACTAACTGCCAGCTTGCTTTAGCGACACTATACTGCATTATCTGAATGTCTTAGTATTGCACAATTACAAGGTACCTTTAGGATGAGTTAAATTTAAAACCCATTTTTTACAGGTTGCGGGTCCCTGCTCAGTCTCCCAATCAGTGTGGGGTCCTTCGACCTGGAAAACGTTTAAGACCCCTGGTTTATATGATTGTCTTTACTGATTGTCAATCAAAGATGTGTCATACAAACACATCAATGTGCATAATTATCTTATTTTTTCAAACCTTATTTAACGACAGAACATGAACTTATTTACTTACAAGTGATGCTTTACTTTCGTCCAGGAGCAGACACGCACGGTCAATTAAAACATTCAATGCAAGTGTGCTCTGTTTTTAAAGATAATGTACAGATGATTGTGCATGTAATAACTATATTGACACACAGATGTGGTATAACAGAATAAAGTCAGTTTAATTGATCAACTTAAACCTAGATGTGACCTCATTTGTCCATTGTTCTTGTAATAGATACAAAAAAACCCAACAATAATATTCTCTATGCTAAAAAAAAGACAATATATACAAACAATAAAAAAAAATTCTGACACGTCTTTAAGTTTATTATGATTGTTTTACACAATTTGTTAGATCTAATTCATCATATGCTCAATATTTAAAGCTGCTAACATTAGGCTTGAGACAAAGTGAGACCTTGTTTTCGCCGCAACTTTATAATACCGTTTGTGTCGCATGGCGGAACTGTTGTTGGTCTCAGTCAACCGCAAGAAGAAGGCGAGACAACTCGCAGCGACAGTAACGTTAAAGATTAAAAAATAACACGCTAACTATGAGGGAAATAATTAATCGCAGTTAACGCCGTAATTTGATAACCTGACTCTCGCCAGATCCTTGTAGTTTGCTGAGATCCACACAAGGATCTGGCCTCGGGGGCAATGCAAAGTCCTTCAAGACAGCAAAAAAATAATGAACCAATCGGGATCGTAGAGCGCGATTTCATAGGTGTGACCTAGCGCCGAAGCGACTGTTTGATTCAAACAACAATGGCGGCACACAGCGAGGAGTCGTGTGCTGACATTGATTCTGCTATTGAAACTGTTTTGTCGAATCTATCTAATATTAATTCAGTAATTTAGGAGCGGGGGCAGCAGTAGGTGTCGGGGGTTGGGGACACAATTTTGTTGGCGTCGGCACCCTGTCCCGTTTATCGGTTCCTCTTCAGTTTTTGCCATCTTTTAAAAGTGGACAGAGTGTCTTCGAATTTCCCTATCAAGTAAAAGCACTGTAAGCATATTCGACACTGTCTCTCCCGAACGTTCAATAATTTCAAACCAAGTTTTGTTAGACGTTCATCTATGCTTTTTTCATTGCCGACTTTGTGAAATATATTTTTGCTGTTCCCAACGAAGCCTTTTATTCACATTTATTCTTTGCACAAACGACATTGATCGTCTACTGACATTGCTGTGTTGTTTCAGTAAAAGTTCTCTCACTTTTCGCTCTGTCGTTATGCAATATGTTGCCTGTTCTGTTTTGGATTTTGCAGCGTTGCTCTCATCAGCGTCCCGTGTTGATTTCGATGTGAGTGGTTGAAGTAGCACGTCATTCAAGATAACGGACAAGTGGTTTATACAATCACATACAATGATTTTTTTTCCCAAGGCCCCACCTTCTGAAATACATCTCCTACTGAAAAGTCCCATATCCTTGAGTGGAAATAAGAAAACTGCAAGGATTTGACGTGAGTCAGGTTAGTAATTTAATAACTCTAAAAAATGTGTGCCAATGTCTGAAAAACTGAACACAAAAACAAACCCAATCATAATAGTCCTCCTACTGGGGCGATATTAAGAAAATTAAAAGGAGAATGAATGTATTCATTTTTCTTCAAAAAAAGTTTGCTCCAACTTTAAATGAAAGAATGACCTTTGGGTGGCACAGATAACAACACAAGATAATGACTAATTGACGGCTGGATATGTCAGACAATTAGCATGGGGAGGAGAGGTCACTGTATTGTGCAGATTAATTCGAGGGAGTCACTAACAGCGACACAAAGACGGTAGGTGACAAGGTCTTGTCCCTAATGTACAGAGGGCCCTGAATGACAGGCATTGGCATCCCATGAATTATTCACTCAAGGGACGCAGTGCAAGGAGCAATTTTCCCAGCTTTCAAAGCACCATAAGTGTCGATGTGGGCCTGCTAATAGTCTAACGGTGGCATAAAGAGGGGGAGATGAGAGGCTGATTGGGATGAAAGGGGGGAAGAAAGGGTCAAAAATCCTCGCTGCGTCACCGTCAGTCAGGACACCTCAAGGAAACAGACGCTTGGTAATCATAGCTGCAAATGGCAACATATTCAAGAAAAGCAGCTTGTTTGGGCAATGCTGATTTGTTGGTGATTTGCAATACCTGGCGGGTTCATTAAAGGTGTGCTTATTGCACGAGGCGAGCTGGGATTTCACTAATCAGGTTGGATCATTTAGCAGAACAGCCGCAGTAATTTAAACTATTGACGGGAGGATTTCTTGCTCATGAGCTGATTGGAAATATTGATTCAGAGAAAAAACATTGGAATTTGGCACCGCTTATGTGTGTGCAAGAAATGCAAACATGGGGAAAGGCATACATTTGAACACTTGTATGCTCCTGGAATGGTAGTCATACCAAAGACTATAAAATGGGACCCATTACTTCCCTGCTTTAAACTCAGCATCAAGGTTTTGAATTGGGGGTTAAATCACCAAAAATTATTCCCGGGCACGGCCCCCGCTGCTGCTCACTGCTCCCCTCACCTACCAGGGGGGTGATCAAGGGTGATGGGTCAAATGCAGATAATAATTCCGCCACACCGAGCGTGTGTGTGACAATCATGGGTACTTTAACCTTGTTCATAATGCTAAGCCTGAATCACGAGTGGAACATCTGGATGACTGATGACATAAGCAGCTTTACAGTCACTATTAAAAGGTCAGTCTTTACAACTGGCCAACAATCCTCGTATGTTGTGAAAGGAGGAGACATAAACATAGTTGATGGCTTACCTTTATTTTAGCTAACAGAGCATCTATGCTTGCTGCCAGCTCTTGAACCTGCTTGGCCATCTCCTGTTTGCCCTCTTTCAGCCCGTTGACCACTTCGTTGAAGCGCTCCATGTGCTTCTTCAGGTTGGTCACCTTCACCATACCATCAATGCTATATAGACAGGAAAAAAAACTAATTCAATATACTTCTGTGACGTAATCCAAAACAGAGGGATGTGCAATCATACAACACAAAGGACATTCCGGAGCGAGTTATATATTGTAACACCTACATTAAAGTAAACTATTGAAAGGGTTATGCAATTCAGAATGTGACAGAAATTTATTATAAAAGGGGATTTTGTCTATTATTCACAATTCCAATGCAAGACAAGAACAAACGTCTTTCTCATTTCTTCTAAAACATAAAAAACTGCTAGTAAGAAGCGGCTAACAATGAAGGTAATGGTCTATTCTGCCTCTAAATCACTCTAAAAAACAACTATATTTTGTATACATGCTGTAAATATGTATATAATGCAGTAACAGACAAATTATTTATAACATGTAATATTTACAGTATTTTGGTCACTGCAATCATCCTTTATGATGGGCCGAGGGGGATTTGGGTCCCTTCCCCAAACCTCAACAACCTCTCCCCCCAAAAAACACATTTTGAAAAAAAAAAAATGATTTCACTCAACAGCGAAGAAAAAATGCAAAACGATCACCCATTTTACAAATAATTTTGTTCATGGATAGGTTGTATTCCGTGATGTGACTTTTGAACGGACGTAAAATAAGTAGTGGGCCACCAAACCAATATGGATACTCATGTGCAGCAAACAGTGTGTGAACTACCTGAGTACGCAAGGGGCTTAGATCTAACAGCTAAAAGGAGATACTAGCAAAAAATCTAACTACTGTATGCAATGGAAGAGACCTCTATACATTATCAAAAGATTTGTCCAGTGATACCAAGGATTATCCGTCGGTCGTATTCCTAAAATTCTACACGAAAAAACAGGTGAACATTTAGAAAAGCATGGATGTCTTCAATTTCTTTGTGAGTGGCTGGGTGAATGAAGTAGGTATGACGACTCTCCCGGATAAATCATGGATCGTTTTTGATCGGATAAGGTTGCATTTCATAATTTACCTTTGAGTCTACAATTATTCAGTACAAACCGATAACCGAGTTTAACTTTATAGATAAACAACACATCAGTTGGCAAGCTTCTGGATCGATCTATATGTACTATGGATCGGTCGATGTCCGGTTGGAAAGTCATGAAATAGGTTTGTTGAAAATCTGATACAAAGTATGGCTGCTCTAATCATGCGTGACTTCGGTGATGACATAATACGAGAGAACCGCGCAATGTAAACCAATCAGAAGCAACGTAAGGACGGGTCTTTGCATCCTTATTTTTCACACACACCTAAGCGCAGTGGTTTGAACTTAGTGACTTTCGTACTAAAACTACAATCTTTCCAACTCCTCTTAATGGACTTTCTTTCTCAAAAGCAACTAGCGACAAATCTTGAATTTTTTTTCAGATGTTTGGAGACATGAAAGCGGTACCCTGTCTAGTGAATGTCTGCTCTTAGAAAGCTAGTACTGAAAACACATTTTGTTGTACTTTTAATTGCCATAATGTGAAATCTCGTCAGAGCAAAGAGGAGACACACATATTCCGTGCAAAGTTGCCGCTATTTCTGCCTTGGTTGAGATGTAAGTGTTTCATTACTGTCACGCTTCAAATAAAAACAAACCCATCGTTCATGTCAATGAGCCAGTCAATTTGTTTGTTTGTAAATACAGTGTATCAACCTTGCAGTCTTTTGATCAAATTTGATACTGTACAATTAACGATGTAGAACAAAGAAAAATACAACTAAACTATGACTCAAAAAAAGAAAATACATTTGCAGTTCCAATCATAATTTGCATTTTTTTTAATTTACACATATTTTCTTTAAGTTTATGTCTTGAAGTTGATAGTTCTAGATTTTGCTAATATTATAGGAACCACCTGTTTTGTATGTGTCTATTTAAAAATTAAACAACATTGTTTTGACATGATACATTTATTTCTATTTTTACCATGCAATGTTTACATCTGCATCAAATCGCATCGAATCGTAATGTTTTAGAAAAGTTATGTTAGTGAATTTTATCGTAACTTATGTATTGAGATTCATATCGGTCAAGGTAGAGATGCACACCCCTAATACATACAAAATACATGTATTCACATATATTTACATCCATCCATCCATTTTCTAAAGCTTATTCCCTTTGGGGTCGCGGGGGGCGCTGGTGCCTATCTCAGCTACAATCGGGCGGAAGGCGGCGTACAACCTGGAAAAAAGTCGCCACTTCATCGCAGGGCCAACACATATAGACAGACAACATTCACACTCACACACTAGGGCCAATTTAGTGTTGCCAATCAACCTATCCCCATCAGTTTATATATACAGTACATATAAATTTACCATTTACGTGCTAAATCAATGCTTAGACTGAGCATTTTATTATTTTTACCTCTTCTTAATATCAATTTGGTTAACTTGTTCTGGACCCAAAGAAACAGATGTAATCTGATTATACAAAAGACCAATCAAATAAAACTTCATCTAATAGGATTACAGTGTTCCCTCGATTATCTTGGGGGTTATGTTCCAGATTTCCCAGTTTGGTAAGTGAATTTCCACAACGAGGGGACACTATTAATTTTAGGAATATTTTATGCATTTAAAGTCTTTATAAGCCCACAACTTTCACATTCACTTCCTATGCTCTTAAGACACTTAATACATTCTAAAATCTTTTAAATGGAAAACCGAAATAGGTAATCAAATCTTAAAGAACTCAATGGTACCACAGTATGTGGCGAGAGAACCGTGTAGATAGGATTACAAGGTTCTCATGGAACTGTTAAATGGATCTATTGTCGAACGCATGTATAAACACAGTTCAATATCTACAAGCCAATACCTTTTGAAATTCAAACAGAATTCCAGGAATATGACTGAAATGTCAAACACATTTTAAGAGCTTGTATAAGGTGACATAATTCTTAAATACTATTTTTTTGACCGTTTACACTTTTAATATTTCTTTTGTGATTATTTATTTTTTAATACAGATATATCTGAAACTGCACAACAGGTGATATAGCACATTTTGCTTTTCCTACATTTACTGTAATTAACACATTTTTACACTTGCATTACAGGTAAAAATGTAGAATTGTTATGATGAGAACACATGACGCCTGGCAAGGATTCATTTATATCCAATGCGTTCTTTGGGTTTAACGACTCGGGGAGACTCACCGCGGCTTGTGCTTCCTCTTACATAACCACATGCGCACAGTCTTCTGAATCTTAATGCACGCCAAAGCCCTGTAGCTCATCTTGTTCCTCACTGGGGACAGCGTAAAGACAGGAAACACAACGCGATACCATCATACATGCAGTCACAGGATTCAACATTTACATTATTCTTTCCACAGTGAAATTCAGTACTTGTATGGTTTGTTGTCCAGGAAGTGGCTGGTCAAACAGCCAATGTTCTTTTCTAATGTAATTTAATGCTTTTAAAACAAAAAGCAGACTGCATGGGGAGCCACAACTAGCCACTAAGTGTTGTGCTGCAAGGAACTGATTGCTTTTCGAGTACAATTTCAAATAGGTTGAAGCTCCTGTGCTTTCAACATTCAGCAGACACTTGTGTTTATAAGAGTGTTTGCGTAACAGATTATGAATGCTGCTGTCTGGTGTATTGGACCAACATTTGATGACAGACAGGCTACACCACTGGACCTTCTTCCAGCGGCTGCACACCAACCACTTGTTGACTTTCTTCAGTAGTTCTGCCAGGTGGTCAGGATCCGACTTCATAATCTGGTCAAACTCGGCAAACTGTCGACACACCATGAACAATTATTATCATTAGGCTACTTTTCAGGACATATTAGTGATTGGCAGAGCAGCATTAACATTCTTGTACCTTTCCAGGGCGGAAGAAAACTCTGGTCAATCCAAATTTGAAGTCATTGTCATTCAGCCCCAGCGCTTTAAACAACGCCTATAAATAAGACGTTCAAAAAGTTGACGATGAAATACTATGCATAATATTTTATGCCTTTTATCAGACTAAACGCAATGGTCGCATGGCAACAAAGAAGCAGAACAAATAGTATGGCAAGTAACCTTGCAGAAGAGTCTTGGGTTCAGTCGAGTGAGCTTATCAGGCATGTACTCTTTATACATGTTGTAAAGCTCATGGAAGGGTGCTCGGGAGGGAAATCCACCCTGCATCAGGTCCAGCACTGACACCATTCCTAAAATTAAAAGAAAAGGTGATGACCTAACACAAATGCACTGCAGTAAGGGTGACAATGTGCAACTGAGATATATTGTTAGTTTTTTAAATTAATTAATAATTGAATAAGAATAAGAGGCAACGTGGGTCCCCCCTCCAATGGGCTCACCACCCATAGCAGGGGCCATAGAGGTCGGGTGCAATGTGAGCTGGGCGGCAGCCGAAGGCAGGGCACTTGGCGGTCCGATCCTCGGCTACATAAGCTCGCTCTTGGGACGTGGAACGTCACCTCACTGGGGGGAAAGGAGCCTGAGCTAGTGCGCGAAGTAGTGAAATTCCGGCTGGATGTTGTCGGACTCACTTCGATGCACAGCAAGGGCTCTGGAACCACTTCTCTTGAAAGGGGATGGACTCTCTTTCACTCTGGCGTGGCCGGCAGTGAGAGGCGACGGGCTGGGGTGGCAATTCTGGTTGCCCCCCGGCTTAAAGCCTGCACGTTGGAGTTCAACCCAGTGGACGAAAGGGTAGCCTCCCTCTGCCTTACGCACCAAACAACAGTTCAGAGTACCCACCCTTTTTGGGTACACTCGAGGGAGTACTGGAGAGTGCTCCCTTGGGTGATTCCCTTGTCCTACTGGGGGACTTCAACGCTCATGTTGGTAACGACAGTGAAACCTGGAGAGGCGTGATTGGGAAGAATGGTCGCCCGGATCTGAACCCGAGTGGTGTTTTGTTATTGGACTTCTGTGCTCGTCACAGTTTGTCCATTACAAACACCATGTTCAAACATAAGGGTGTCCATATGTGCACTTGGCACCAGGACACCCTAGGCCGCAGTTCCATGATCGACTTTGTAGTTGTGTCATCGGATTTGCGGCCTCATGTTTTGGACACTCGGGTAAAGAGAGGGGCGGAGCTTTCTACCGATCACCACCTGGTGGTGAGTTGGCTGCGATGGTGGGGGAGGATGCCGGACAGACCTGGCAGGCCCAAACGCATTGTGAGGGTTTGCTGGGAACGTCTGGCAGAGTCTCCTGTCAGACAAAGTTTCAATTCCCACCTCCGGAGGAACTTTGAACATGTCACGAGGGAGGTGCTGGACATTCAGTCCGAGTGGACCATGTTCCGCACCTCTATTGTCGAGGCGGCTGATCGGAGCTGTGGCCGCAAGGTAGTTGGTGCTTGTCGTGGCGGTAATCCTAGAACCCGCTGGTGGACACCAGCGGTGAGGGATGCCGTCAAGCTGAAGAAGGAGTCCTACCGGCTTCTTTTGGCTCATAGGACTCCAGAGGCAGTGGACAGGTACCGACAGGCCAAGCGGTGTGCAGTTTCAGCGGTCGCAGAGGCAAAAACTCGGACATGGGAAGAGTTTGGGGAAGCCATGGAAAATGGCTTCGAAGCGATTCTGGACCACCATCCGCCGCCTCAGGAAGGGGAAGCAGTGCACTGTCAACACCGTGTATGGTGCGGATGGTGTTCTGCTGACCTCAACTGCGGATGTTGTGGATAGGTGGAAGGAATACTTTGAAGACCTCCTCAATCCCACCAACACGTCTTCCTATGAGGAAGCAGTGCCTGGGGAGTCTGTGGTGGACTCTCCTATTTCTGGGGCTGAGGTTGCTGAGGTAGTTAAAAAGCTCCTCGGTGGCAAGGCCCCAGGGGTGGATGAGATCCGCCCGGAGTTCCTTAAGGCTCTGGATGCTGTGGGGCTGTCTTGGTTGACAAGACTCTGCAGCATCGCGTGGACATCGGGGGCGGTACCTCTGGATTGGCAGACCGGGGTGGTGGTCCCTCTCTTTAAGAAGGGGGACCGGAGGGTGTGTTCCAACTATCGTGGGATCACACTCCTCAGCCTTCCCGGTAAGGTTTATTCAGGTGTACTGGAGAGGAGGTTACGCCGGATAGTTGAACCTCGGATTCAGGAGGAACAGTGTGGTTTTCGTCCTGGTCGTGGAACTGTGGACCAGCTCTATACTCTCGGCAGGGTTCTTGAGGGTGCATGGGAGTTTGCCCAACCAGTCTACATGTGCTTTGTGGACTTGGAGAAGGCATTCGACCGTGTCCCTCGGGAAGTCCTGTGGGGAGTGCTCAGAGAGTATGGGGTATCGGACTGTCTTATTATGGCAGTCCGATCCCTGTACGATCAGTGTCAGAGCTTGGTCCGCATTGCTGGCAGTAAGTCGGACACGTTTCCAGTGAGGGTCGGACTCCGCCAAGGTTGCCCTTTGTCACCGATTCTGTTCATAACTTTTATGGACAGAATTTCTAGGCGCAGTCAAGGCATTGAGGGGTTCCGGTTTGGTGGCCGCGGGATTAGGTCTCTGCTTTTTGCAGACGATGTGGTCCTGTTGGCTTCATCTGGCCGGGATCTTCAGCTCTCACTGGATCGGTTCGCAGCCGAGTGTGAAGCGGCCGGAATGAGAATCAGCACCTCCAAATCCGAGTCCATGGTTCTCTCCCGGAAAAGGGTGGAGTGCCATCTCCGGGTTGGGGAGGAGACCCTGCCCCAAGTGGAGGAGTTCAAGTACCTAGGAGTCTTGTTCACGAGCGGGGGAAGAGTGGATCGTGAGATCGACAGGCGGATCGGTGCGGCGTCTTCAGTAATGCGGACGTTGTACCGATCTGTTGTGGTGAAGAAGGAGTTGAGCCGGAAGGCAAAGCTCTCAATTTACCGGTCGATCTACGTTCCCATCCTCACCTATGGTCATGAGCTTTGGGTCATGACCGAAAGGATAAGATCACGGGTACAAGCGGCCGAAATGAGTTTCCTCCGCCGTTTGGCGGGGCTCTCCCTTAGAGATAGGGTGAGAAGCTCTGTCATCCGGGAGGAACTCAAAGTAAAGCCGCTGCTCCTCCACATCGAGAGGAGCCAGATGAGGTGGTTCGGGCATCTGGTCAGGATGCCACCCGAACGCCTCCCGAGGGAGGTGTTTAGGGCACGTCCAACCGGTAGGAGGCCTCGGGGAAGACCCAGGACACGTTGGGAAGACTATGTCTCCCGGCTGGCCTGGGAACGCCTCGGGATCCCCCGGGAAGAGCTAGACGAAGTGGCTGGGGAGAGGGAAGTCTGGGCTTCCCTGCTTAGGCTGCTGCCCCCGCGACCCGACCTCGGATGAGCGGAAGATGGATGGATGGATGGATGAATAATTCCAAATATTTTTAAAGTATCCGTTTAGGCTTTTAAGTGTCTATTTTTTCCCTATCATTAGCATCCTTTCAGTGTTAACAAATTACTTTTCTGCATTCCCTCCTGTTCTCCCAACTGTCTCTTGCTTTCAAGTGTTTAGTTGCCCTGCTCTTATTTAGTTGTGCATTTGTTGTATGTAATAACTCTTGCTTGATTCATGATTAGTATTGATTATAATATGAGTTTATTTTGATGTTTTTACTTTATGGTTTTAATTAAACATTTTATTTATCATATTTAAATATTTATCATGATTAAATGTTAATTAATTTAATCAAATTATCTTAAAGAGTGATACATACTATACAGTCAAGAAAACAATGTGTGTTTATATTTATATATACATGCAGTACAGTCCAAAAGTTTGGACACACCTTCTCATTCAATGTGTTTTCTTTACTTTCATGACTATTTACATTTTAGATTGTCACTGAAAGCATCAAAACTATGAATGAACACATGTGAAGTTATGTACTTAACAAAAAAAGGTGAAATAACTGAAAACATGTTTTATATTTTAGTTTCTTCAAAGTAACCACCCTTTGCTCTGATTACTTTTTCGCACACTCTTGGCATTCTCTTGATGAGCTTCAAGAGGTAGTCACCTGAAATGGTAGTCACTTCACGGGTGGGCAGTAATCAGAGCACAGGGTAGCTATTTTGAAGAAACTAGAATATAAACATGTTTTCAGTTATTTCACCTTTTTTGTTAAGTACATAACTCAATATGTGTATTCATAGTTTTGATGCAGTCAGTCACAATCTCCAATAGTCATGAACATAAAGAAAACCAATTGAATTATGAAGTGCGTCCAAACTTTTAGCCTGCACTCTATATATATATATATATATATATATATATATGTATATATATATATATATATATATGTATATATATATATATATATATATATATATATGTATATATATATATATATATATATCTATATATATATATATATATATATATATATATATGTATACCACAATAATCACAATTTTGAATTGTGACTGATCATGATTAATCACATGCTTGCATAATTTAAATTAACCTAAAACAATTACTCCAATATTTTGACACAAATGCAATTTTATTGTCAGAATGTCATTAACATTTAAAATATGTTTTACTAAATGTATATATGTTATTTGCTTAAAACTTGGTGAAATAATAATCAAAAGTCCTATCAGGGTTGATTATGAAGCAAAAGTTGTCACAGAACAGACCAGTTACTCTCCTCACTCATCTTGGCAGTGGCGTATGCATTGCCCTTGCCTCATTCAGTTACGTGGCTTTCCTACTAAATATGGAAAATGGCGTACGCAAGTAAAAATTCAATTGTATTTGAGTATTCTCACATACAAATACAATCTTTGTTATATTACAATATGCTTGGAATCCGCCACAGACGTGTGCGTGGCTTGGGACACCCGGACCACACCTTATTTTACATTTGCAAATCATATTAAAATAGCCATGTGCTTGAGCTTGGCATGGTCAGACCTATCACAAGTCAACAGGAGGTGCTTCTTGCTCGTGTCTCGAGCAAACAGCAGAGCGATTGTCAGCCAGTCATCACTGTGTCCATGAGAACGGAACACAGGCGGGAATATAAAAAAAGAAATAGTTGTGTCAGGTAGAAAATAAGGAAAAAAATAGATGTGTGTGGCTAAAACGGACTCGGGGAAATTTGTGAAATTCGTGCTGCACCCTGTTTGAAAAGAAAGTGGCAACAATGATACGTAAAACTCTAGGAGAGGTGGGTGACTGATTACCCCAAAGTATATTTTTCTTTTTTTACTTGTAACAAAATCTGTTTATAGAGATTTTTGAGTTTATACAGATTACAGTTAAAAAAAGTTAGCTACAAGAAAATAAATAATTGTCAGGAATGAAGTGAAGAAAAAGATGGATTTAAATTGCCAAAACAGAATCACGTTTCAAAAGATAATCGCTCCAACACTGTGTCCTTCACTGCCGCTGAACCCCCCAAATATGTATAACTGTAGAGGCGTGGGTGACTCTGATTGCCCCTCATAGACATATAACTTTCATCAATCCATTATCTGCCGCTTGTCCCGTTCTGGGTCGCGGTAGGTGCTGGAGCCTATCAAAGCTGCATTCGGGCGGAAGGTGGGGTACATCCTGCACAAGTCGCCATCTCATCACAGGGCCAACAAAGATAGACAGACAACATTCACACACTAGGGCCAATTTAGTGTTGCCAATCAATCTATCCCCAGGTGCATGTCTTTGGAGGTGGGAGGACGCCGGAGTACCCAGAGGGAACCCACGCAGTCACGGGGAGAACATGCAAACTCCACACAGAAAGATACAGAGTGTAGGATCGAACCCTGCACCTTTGTATTGTGAGGCAGACGCACTAACCCCACCTCCCCCGTGCGGCCCGCAGAGACATAATTTGTGTAACGTAAAACAAAATGTGTTCATACAGTATGCCTGCTGGTCCCAGCGAGATAATAGTTTTGTGAAAATAATTTTTAATCTAAACATGCCAGCGCTACAATTGAGATACAAAAAAATTTGAGTCTTTTTTAATTTCTCAACATAAATGTTATTACAATATACAGACAAGGACTGTCGAAGCTGGACAATACATGACAGACCCTCCAACACAATTTTCTTCAACTAAACAGCTCCAAAACTGAAGCCATTCTAGTCGGCACCCCACATCCGACTCAGTCGTACACCATCTCCAGCATCACCTTCTCCGGCCATGACATTCACCTCTCATCCTCACTCACTAATCTGGGTGTTAAAATGGACCCTCACCTGACCTTTGAGGCTCAAATAAAACAACTGTGCAAGACCTCCTTCTACCACCTCATGAACATTGCGAAACACCGCCCCTCACTCACTCTCTCTGATGCCGAGAGACACGTCCACGCCTCCAGGCTCGACTACTGCAACACACTTCTTGACGGGAACCCCAGCAAGGACATTCAGAAGCTGCAGTACATACAGAATAGTGCTGTGGGGATCCTGATTGAGAGTGCGAAAATACGACCACATCACATCAACTCTCAAAACCCTTCACTGGCTTCCTGTTTCACTCAGGATTGAATTCAAAATCTCCCCGTCGACCTCAAAGAACTGCTCACCCCCAAATCCTCCACACGACACCTCCGCTCCAAAGAGGCTAACCTCCTCCAACCTCCACGGACAAAGTTACAAACTCCGCTGCTCCCAGTCTGTGGAACGGTCTCCCTGACCACCTGAGGGCACCTCAGACTGTGGATGCTTTTCAAATAGGCTTAAAAACCCTTCTTTTTAAAAAAAGCCTTTTTATACATATTCATGCTAGTTTTAACTATTGGGCTGTTTCTATTTTTATAATTTATTTATTTTATTATCTTTTTATTATTATTATTACTATTTTTTTTTTACACTGGGGCACTTTGAGGTTGTTTGCTCACCGTAAAGTGCTTTTTTACAAATAAAATCTTTTATTACTATTATGATTATTATATGTCCCTGAGCAGTCTTGTGTTCCGCCACAAACTTCTGCTGCTGCCCGCTGGAGTCACATGAGGTTGGATCCTTTTTCTGTGAATTGTTACCCAGCATCACTTATGTGGGTAGCTAAAGTAACTACAGCCTGTAGAAATGTGCGTACGCCAGCTATGAAGTTACCATGAGGCACCACACATTTCCACGTCAACTTGAGTTTTGATACATCTCACCTTCGCCGTGAAAAAGAGTATAAGGCAGGTTTTTGGACGTCCGCAAGCTATGTGCACGAGGACCCTGATCTCATTGGCACTCCCTCCCGATCTGTCAACCAATCATCTTCACTGCCTTCCTTGATGTTCTTCCACCTGTGTCTTTTGTTGTGCAATTAGTGTGTGTATAGTCATCAGTCTTATTGGCTTCGTTTGCTTGAATATTTTCTTAAAGGGGATATGCACATTTTTTTTGGAATGTTGCCTATCGTTCACAATTATTATGAGAGACAAGAACACATGTCTTTTTTTTTTAGGATTTTAAAGATGATAAAAAATCGCTCGGAAGTAGCGCTGGGCGATATATCGATATACTGCGAGTTGGTCTCTGTGCAATATAGACAAAGAACATATCGTAATATTCGAGTATATGTTCTCACACAGTTGCTTTTGGCTGCGGGCATTAAAATGCATGCGTTTCTCCCTCGTTATTGTCTCTCCTTCTCACAGAGACTTAAACAAGCGCACCTTCTTACATACGTCACATACTGTCACATGTGCAACATCACACGCCCTCCCCGAGCAGAGAGGTAACGACATGGGTAACATTAGCTGTGATGCTAACGGTGTGCTGCGAGCGGTAATAGGAGAGAGAGAAGGTGCGAATCCGGTAACAAATGGAAGAAAAATTAATTCCCAAGAAAAACAGCACCGGGGCCATCGTCTGGCAGTGGTTTGGCTTCAAGCGGGAATATGTTGAACATTTATGCGACAGGAACGTTGCTACAAAAAGAAGCAGCGCTGCTAATGTAACATCATTTGAAAAGTCACCCGCGAGAGAATGAAGAGTGCTTCAAACTGTGCATTTCAACATCTCCGTTCGGTGCCACATCCACAAGATGCCGAAGCAACTATTTCCACATCAGCACCCTGGGACATATACTATTTGATATGCAGCTCATTTTTATGTGACACTTATTGAAATATCTTGTGTAACATAATACACAAAAGTGCACTTTATTTGTTTTTAACTATTGGAGTGGCATTCTGTACAAAAAGTACACTTTAATTTTGTGTTGTTTTGATATGTCATCTTAGTGACATCATGCACAAAAGTGCACTCATAGCTTGTCTGATAATCTTGCATTTTTTTTTAAATGACAAATTTTTGTGCCACTGATTAATCACTGTTTAATAAATGCAGTTTTGATCAATTGACTTAGTTGTGATTTCCCTCTCTGCATGAAAGTTTAAAATGAGAATACATTAATGCAGTATGAAGAATGTTTTAATGTTGACACATAGAATCATCATACTGGTGTGATTATATGTATCAAGTGTTAATTCAAGGATAAGGCAAAATATTGAGATCTATATCGTGTATCACGATATGGCCAAAAAATATCGAGATATTAAAAAAAGGCCGTATCGCTCAACCCTACTTGGAAGATTCGGCTAATGGGAGTCACAGTTGTAGCTTTCAAAGCCCTTCATAACAACTTCAAAACCCTCCATTAAGTCCATAGTAACAGACAAGTTCATAACAACATGTATTATGTACAATATTTACCGTATTTTGATCATTTCAATCATTGGACTGATTTCTTTAGCGCATTGATTCCTGTTTCCATAGCAGTACACTTCTGACATCTGGCAAAAAATGTGTTCCTACTTCAGGATACAAAAGCGTGTGTGTGTTGTAATCATGGCATACTTGGTAACAAACAATTAAGACGACTATTTTTGGACAGATGACCAACCTTATCTTTTTGAAGCTGAATATTCGAAAGATGAACTACTGCTTCTAGAAGCCAGCACGAAGGAAGGGTGAAACAATGGAGCAGACAGAAGCCGGGAGAGTAAGGTCAGCATGACTCGAAGCTGCAAAAAGGTGGAACTTGGAGCTATGCATAAATGGAGTGCTTGTTCATATAAACAGGAAAAAACGTTCCCGGCCAGCTGGATATAACGCATAACTGTCCATCAAGTGAGTCACACATTAATATTATTTATGATTCATGGAGCAAGTCACCATACAACTACAGTGCATACGCTGTCTGGCTATCTATGAACAAACAAAACATGGAATATGGGCTAATAATTTACAGACACTGTAGTATGATTGTTCATGTTTTCAGTCAGTACAGATTGGTGTCTTATCCTGTTGTGTTGTGCATTACAAAGTCTAACGCGTTTCGTGTTGACGCAGTTGCTAGCTTATCTCTTTCCGCAGCTAGCTTTTACGGCTAATACCAAAACATGCCGATGTGTTACTACACGAGAAAAAGAGTTCTTCAGTGTTCGTTTACAATAATGATGTTGCTGCAGCGTTGTTAATATACAGGTAACGGAACGTAAATGAAGTATTTTTGATGACTTTTGAATGTATTTTTAAAGTGATTAAGAGGTAAAATTGATTGCCCCAATTAGTTTCTTTGCCAGCCACCTAAAACTAGACAATTTTGACATGTTAGAAAGCGAAAAAAAAGACCCCCAAAAAATCCCCCAAAAAAGGTCAGTTCTCCTTTAATCACATTTTCATAACTCGGCTGCCGCTTTGTTTTTCTTCATGTCAAACTAATTTTGTTTTTATCATTATTTTCTATTTAGATTAACAAATTTGTTTGCACACTTTGTGGTTATAAATGGGTTTGTAGCATCAATTTGGGCTGTTGTTCTCTTGATGACTCTTTCAACATACAGCATAAGACCAAAGTTCATGTCAAACATGTCAACCTTCAACGTTACCTGAGCACTGCAGCTGTGAGAGAATGAGGGCGCCTTCAAACTGGTGGCTAACCATTTTGAGGTTGGGTTTGACACAGCGGATAAAACTTGAGCCCTGCAAACAAAGAGGGTGAACAGTAAAATAATGTCCTCATAGTGTTTTGTTACTATTCGACTATGTTCTAATATTGTTACTTACGGTACTGCGAAGCTTCTCCAGCAGGAGGTTGAGCTGAGTCTGTGAACAGAAGCGAGACATAAGAACTTCTAAGATTTGTTTGAGGAGTTTAAGATGAAGTCAGCCAGCCACACGGGCTTGAGGGCACTGCCACACATCCTCGTCATTCGAGCAACACACTCTGGCCGCCAGCACCTTATTGAACTGCATTATCTTTGTGCGAGAGCCCGTGTCTGGTGTATTAGTGATGAAAGCCCAGCAGCAGTCTCAGTGATAAAGTCTGTTGAAAAACACTGTGCCTAGTTTCTACCTGATGGGGGAACGAAAGCAGACATACTTTTCGCTTCTTGAAACAAATAAGCCAAATGTACGAGCGGTATACATGTGGTTCAATAAACACACTTTTGTGAATGTTTTCTTATTTCCTGCAGTGTTTTTACTTGTCCTATCTCTCCTTGTTAACAACTGAAGCTGTCTTCAGACAGCTTTATGCTCCCACAAACAAACAACACTGGGATGGATGGTATTCAGAACAATACTTTTCTAAGAAAAGGTGCATAGAATAGATTTCCTAGAACACCCACTATAAAAAACCAGTGGAACATGTAAATGTACAGTATGTGTTAGGTCTGTACAAGCAATTAACATTGAGTTTTTAATTTCTGCAACAACCTAACAGCAAGAAGCTGAGGTCATTTATTCTTATATTTTTAGGGCATCTTTCGGTGTGCTGGTCTCACTGGGTTGTTTATTGCACGGCCTTGTCAATGCTATTTGCAGAGGGAGTCGAATTATAAGAATTTGTTTATTGCTGGTAATTGGTTCTGGATATAACTGCATTAAACTAATTTATGTTAAGTAGAAATCATTACTTATTAAATGAAGTTTTTCACAGCTAAAACATAAATATAACTTGTTTATGACCTTCTAAATACATTTTCCAACATTGTGAGATCCGTCTAAACATGAATTAACACCTTTCATCCTTGGCGGTCCGATCCTTGGCTACAGAAGCTAGCTCTTGGGACGTGTAATGTCACCTCGCTGGGCAGGGAAGGAGCCTGGGCTGGTGCGCGAGGTACTGAAGTTCTGGCTGGATCTAGCTGGTCTTACTTCGAGGCACAGCAAGGGCTCTAGAACCAATCCTCTCGAGAGGGACTGGACTCTCTTCCACTCTGGTGTTGCCAACAGTGCGAGGCGATGGGTGGGGGTGGCAATACTTGTTGGCTCGTGGCTCAGAGCCTGTATGTTGGAGTTTAACCCAGTCGAGGAAAGGGTAGCTTCCCTCCACCGTTCCGTACTAGTACTGGAATGTTTCCCTCTTGTGATTCCCTTATTCTACTGGGGAACTTTAACACTCACGTTGGCAACGACAGTATGACTTGGAGAGGCGTGATTGTGAGAAACGGCCACTCTGATCTGAACCAGAGTGGTGTTTTGTTATTGGACTTTTGTGCTCGTCACAGATTATCCATAACAAACACCATGTTTAAACATAAGGGTGTCCATATATGCACTTGGCACCAGGACACCCTAGGACAGGGGTCTACAACTCACGTCTCAGAAGCCACATGCGGCTCTTACATGCCTCCAGCTTGGCTCCCTTTTAAAAGATTTAAATAAATAATGGCTATTTAATTGTTATTTATTTAGTTAGTCTATTTTAATGTAGCCGTTTTTATTTTAGATTTTGTGATCTTGCAATATTTTGTCTATCAAAATGTACGTAACACCCCCGATGCATCATCTTTTGCTGCCAAGCAATTGCATTGTTTTTAGTGGTGAACCCCCAGTAAATTAGCAATGGACAAATCAAAAAGAGAAACATTTCTGATGAAAATAAAACATTTAACGCTACATGGACAGTTTCATTTGCGATCACGGTTGATGAGGTTGGTTCACCTGTGTGCCTAATATGTGGGGAGAAAATGGCAAACAACAAAAAATCAAATGTGGAAATACATTTCCAGAACACACACACAGTATTTGTGCAACAATACCACCAAGCTGGAGATGACCGAAGAAGAGCAGTTTCGGAACTGCTGCGGAAAGCTGATCAGAGAAAAAATACTTGCTATGTCATATTCTGTCTAGTGTTTGATTTCATAAATAGTATAGCTTAAATGTAATGAAACTAAAAATAGTGTTATTGTAATTTTGCTCAAACAAAGTTTGCGGCTCTAGGCGGGTTAACTTTGGTGGGAAATGGGCTCCAAATGGCTCTTTGTATGCTGAAGGTTGCCGACCCTTGCCCTAGGCCATAGTCCGATGATGGACTTTGTGGTTGTATCAATGGATTTTCAATTCCGACCTCCAGATGAACTTCAAACATGTTACAAAGGAGGCACTGGATATTGAGTACGGGTGGACCATGTTCTATGCTTCTATTGTCGAGGGAGCCGGACATGGGAGGAGTTTGGACAAGCCATGGAGAACAACTTTCGGACAGCTTTGAAATTATTCTGGACCCCCATCGGCCGCCTCAGGAGGGGGAATCAATGCACTGTCAACACCGTGTATAGTGGAGATGGTGTGCTGCTGACATCGACTGGGGATTTTGTGGATCGGTGGAAGGAATACTTCAAAGACCTCCTCAATCCCAACTAAACCTCTTCCCATGAAGAAGCAGTGCCTGGAGACTAAGCGGTGGGCTTTCCTACTTCTGGAACGGAGGTTGCCGAGGTGGTTAAGAATTTCCTCGATGGCAGGGCCCCGGGAGTGGATGAGATCCGCCCGGACTTCCTTAAGGGTCTGGATGCTGTGGGGCTGTCGTGGTTGACAAGACTCAGCTAAATTGCCCGGACATTGGGGTTTGGGGTGGGGGGGTTCTCTGGATTGGCAGACTTGGATAGTGGTTCCCCTATTTAAAAAGGGGAACTGGAGGGTGTGTTTCAACTATCGTGGAATCATACTCATCAGCCTTCCCGGTAAGGTCTATTCAGGTGTACTGGAGAGGAGGACATGCTGAATAGTCAAACCTTGGATTCAGGATGAGCAATGTGGTTTTTGTACTGGTTGTGGAACTGTGGAACAACTCTTTACTCTTTGCAGGATCCCCGAGGGTGCATGGGAGTTTGTCCAACAAGTCCACATGGGTTTTGTGGACTTGGAAAAGGCATTCGACCATGTCCCTCTGTCTCTCTTGTGGAGATTTCTCAGAGCGTATGAAGTATGGGACCACCTGATTGTGGCAGTCCACTCTCTGTATGATGAATGTCAGAACTTGGTCTGCATTGTCGGCAGTAAGTCAGACTTTTTTCCAGGGAGGGTTGGACTCCGCCAGGGCTGCCGTTTGTCACCGATTTTTTTTAGAACTTTTATGGACAGAATTTCTAGGCACAGTCAGAGCGTTGAGGGGATCCGTTTTGATGGCTGCAGGATTCTCTGCTTTTTGCGTATGGTGTGGTCCTGCTGGCTTCATCTGACCAAGAAATTTAGCTCTCACTGGATTGGTTCACAGCTGAGTGTGAAGCGACTGGGACGAAATTTAGCACTTCTAAGTCTGAGTCCGAAGTTTAAACCACGGAAAAGATTTGAGTGTCATCTCCATATTTGGGGAGGAGATTGGGCCCCAAGTGGTACCTCAGGGTTTAGTTCACTAGGGAGGGAAGAGTGGATTGTGAGAATGACAGGCGGATCAGTGCAGCGTCTGCAGTTATGCAGACCCTGTATCCGTTCATTGTGGAAAGCAAAGTTCTCAATTTACTGGTCGATCTACGTCCCTATCCTCACCTATGGTCATGAGCTTTGGGTTCTGACCGAAAGGACAAAATCACGGGTACAAGTGGCCAATATGAGTTTCCTCCGTCGGGTGGTGGGGATCTTCCTTAGAGATAGGTTAAGTTATATTATTCGAGAGGAGCTCAGAGTAAAGCCAATCCTCCTTTACATCGAGAGGAGCCAGATGAGGTGGTTCGGGCATCTGGTCATAATGCCCCACCAAACGCCTCCCTGGGGAGGTCTTTAGGGTGTGTCTGATCGGTAGGAGACCACGGGGAAGACCCAAAACACGTTGGGAAGACTATGTCCCCCAGCTGGCCTGGGAAGGCCTCTGGGTCCTCCGGGAAGAGCTGGACAAAGTAGCTGGGGAGTGGAAAGTCTGGGCTTCTTTGCTTAGGCTGCTGTTCACGTGACCCAACTTTGGATAAGTGAAAGAAGATGGATGGATGGACATTCACCTTTTCACTCTTAGTAATGCCAGTCAATGGCCACAATACTGTGATTGGTTTGGCCTTATCTGCTGGCCAATACTATTGTAGTATTAATATTTTTAGTTTATGCTTGGAAACGTTGAAGAATATGCTTAAAAAAGCTATGAAAACAGAAAAAATGTCTGCTCCCCTGAGATATTACATGATGTTTGAAATTATGATGATTTGAACACCCACGTTTTTTCAAAGACATTCTGATTATGATTATTTGATTATAGGTGTTCTGATTTGCAGGCACCGCTGTAATTGCATAACCATTATCATTTATTTTCTACCTGTTAATTTAAGAAAAACAATATAAAAATGAAAAACATGTCTTTTACCAGAATAACTTAAATGCCACTCTGACCTTGAATTTGTTCCCAACACTGATGAAGCCAAGTTTTCCCGCTTTCTGTTTGGAGTCCTTGTTTCCTGTGGAGTTCTCAAAGAGCTCACGTACAAAACTGTCTTTGGATTCGCACACTAAGCACTCCAAGGACATGTGGAGGGCATCATTGTTCTTCTCCACAAACCGAGTCTGTAGACACAAATGCATGTATGTGTGTTTGACTTAATGCACAATCGTCACACAAAAAACTAATTTCAATGAACTTCTCTTATAATAGCCTTTTGTGCCAGGGTGACAGATGTGTTTTTAAGGAGATTGAAGCTTTGAAATTAAATGCATAGCGACATCCAGATCTGACACCCATTTAGCATCTGCTGTAATATTTCACGACTCAGAGCTGCGTCGCTCACTCTTCATTTTCTCATAATTATGTAACGCAGCCTTTGCATATTTATGACGACAACACTGTACCATATATCAGTCTCTGTGCAGAAAATTACCGTTTCATAGCACACTGCTCCGGCAAAGTGCCTGATAATAAAGCCTTCATCATCCCGGAGATTCCGATGAATTGTCAGTTTGGACTTCCTGGGAACCTGAGAGGCACAGACAGTGGACAATGAGAGCGCTGAAACACAGATATAACATTTCACTCAAATTATTCACAAAATAGCAATGTTTATCCACAGAATAGTATTGTTTATCCACGCTGCGTTGCTATTGATTGAAAGGCTGGTTTGAATCAATGCAGTAGACAGGAATTTAATGTTTTACATACATTGCACAATCTCAAAAACAAGGCAATTTTCAACCATTAGACATGGCTGCTTGCATGGACCTTATCACCCGTCACATGCATTTACAAGGGACACTTGAAGTGCATTAGCATGTACGCACAGTATGTAATTAGCCTTTGAAATCCCTTTAACAGCGAGAAACAGCATGAGTGGTACTTGACATGTAAACATAGTCACTGTGGTAACCACTGTGTTGAAATCAAGCCAGGGCATGTACATACAGTATAGGTCCATTTATACTATTTGGCCTAAAGTACCTCACAAAAGTGAATACACTCTTTACATTCCAGCAACCATTTTTTTATCTTCTCTAGGGATGATACTTTAGAGTAGTCAGTGTAGAGCTTGTATAGCCGTGGCAATGTACTATCCACTGAAAATGACCCAACACACATTCATTATTGTGTGAATACCTGGCAGCACCTGTGTGTGGTGAGATATTGTGTCTTGCTTACAGCCATTATGGTGGTGGTAGCATCATGTTCACGGCTAGCACAACAGTTTACGAAGGGAAACATGAACAATGAACTATGAAGTTCTGAAGCAGAATATTATGCACTCCATTGGGACAGGAACCAAACTAAAAAGGCCGGGCTATCCTCAAGCAAAAAGTTGAGGAGGGCACAGTTGTCTAACATCCACAGTTGTCTAACATCTACCTGTGATGTGGTGACGTGGAGGCTTGAAAGAGGATTCTAATAACAATCTGGGCAGCTCAGGTAAATTCCATGCCCAAGATAAGTACTGCAGTCTCAGGGCATTGTGGATTCTAAAGTACCATTGAGCACACGGGGATTTGAGTACCCAGTGAATTTTATTAATTAATGTTAAAATTTCATAGGTTTTAGAGTGTATGCAGCATTTTAAGAGCCATGGAAGTGTTTATAAGTATGTATAAAACCAGTGTGGAGGGCCTTTAAAGAGTTTAAATGTATATGATACGTACATAAATCATAAAATAAGTAGCATCCTACTTAAGGAAAAGCAATCTGTTACAGGGAGCCTGGAACGCAACATCCGAATAACTGTACTCACTTGTGGAGATATTTAGACTGTGTTGACTTATTTTCATAGAACAAAAAACATATACAGTCCTGCTGTCCAAACTCTACACAGAGTACTTGTTCATTTCCATAGTATTGTCCCTTGGAGGAGAATGACTGATGAAATATGAAGTGTCTCCTCAATTTTGTTCTATACTGCAAGTTTGTTTTGCAACCTTGTTTGATCCCAAGCTCCCCTGCTGTCCAGCTGATACGGTGTCATCATTTTGTATGGATGAGATGTTCTGGCCATGGCAACATATGCTAACATTACTATTCAATGGGTGAATGAGGTGACATTAAAAGCTCTTTATGTATGCTAATGGCAGGCAAATAACTTTACAAGTGAAGCCCATTTACCAGGCAGTGACTCGGTTTGTTAATTTAAGTGTTCAAAAAGGAACCCTACAGTATATGCCAACATATGGGATTGAAGAAAGCCCTCGGCATCTTTCAGCCACTATTATGATAATTAAAGGCTTCATATAAAGAAGTGAGAACATTTTTATACGGATTAAGAAGTGAGAAAATGTTATAAGGATAAATAATAAAGATGCTCACAGGGGTCCAATGATGCAAAACCAACCTTTCTCACCTTTTGCCAGCTTTTTTTGTGTATTTGGTACCCCCTTAATATTTGGAATCCTGCCATGGAGACAAGGCAGCGATATTTATTAACAATCTTGATTTCTTCAAATCATGCTTCAAATGAGTCCTTTGGAATTTGAGACTATAGTGTTGTATTTTGCCGTAGTTATGTGAGCTGGCATGGTATGGTAGCGGTTTACCTGATAAGCTTTGCGCTATTCTGCCATTTTATTCAGTTAGTTCATTATTTTCCTCAATCCTCTTGTTGTGGTGCAGACTGGCTTGTACATGGACATGCATGCTAAAATCATATGCTGTTGCCATTTTTAATAAAAAGTAGTGTTTAGTTCAAACTTGAATCTGTTGGTAAACTCGATATGGAAGCGTTAAAAACCACAACATGGGAGACAGGCTTCTCACAGTGGCTTGGCCACGAGGAGAGCATCGGTACGTAAATAAGACCATCCACAAAATGGCACGTCCTTAAGAGACAGTCAGAGGCAGCTTGATGATGGTCTTTAAAACATAATCTATGTAAAATTTGGAGCAAAGCACCATTACATGTTTAGGAGACCCCAAGGAAGTGTCCTAAATGTAGAAAGAAAATCAGAGAATGACACTTTTAAACAATACACTATACAGTATATATTACAATATACAGTATACAAAAAAATAAATGTTAGAACTAGCAGGCAAATGAACAGAGGCATAGCTCGGTTGGTAGAGCGTCTGTGCCAGCAACTTGAGGGTTGCAGGTTCGATTCCCGCTTCCGCCATCCTAGTCACTGCCGTTGTGTCCTTGGGCAAGACACTTTACCCACCTGCTCCCAGTGCCGCCCACACTGGTTTATATGTAACTTAGATATTGGGTTTCACTATGTAAAGCGCTTTGAGTCACTAGAGAAAAGCGCTATATAAATATAATTCACTTCACTTCACAGATGACGACAACAAGACAGGAAGGCTAAAGTAAAGATAATCACAGCTTCAGTTGGTGCTGCTGTTTTGGTTAGCAGAATAATGTTCAAATGGCTCACCAGTAGTCTATTTGTGAACATAAGTGGCAATTAATTTTGGGAGGCCGCGGTAGTGACCCATGAAGGTATTTTATAGGTCAATGTACCGCAGCCTCCCAGAATGAATTGCCCACTTGAAACCCCTAATATACGGCCTGTTTTCTACTCTCTAAGGGAAACATTGTTTGTTCTTATATTCACATCTGTTTAGAGCCACTTATGCCGTGGTATAGTGACCCATAAAGGTATTTTACAGGTCACTGTACCGCGGCCTTCCAAAATAAACTGATGTAAAAATAAAATCAGTTGGACTAAAATGTTATATTAAAGATTTTTGATTTGCAATGCTTGAGTATTTCAGTGAGTGCCAGATGAAGGAGCAAAATCTCAAACTTGAATCGGTGTCAGGGACGCAATCTAAAAGAATTTCATGCTTGCGGCCAGGGATGGCTGAGGCAAACAAGAGCAACAAAGGCAAAAGGAGGGGCGAATGAGACTGTGAGTCATTCACATTCTGCTGTTACACGACAAAACCAATGCAGAGTTCGATCTCTCTGCCCACACAAAGGGCGAGAATAATAGCAGCAACAGAGCGAGAGACGTGCCGAACCGTCAGTCTGAAGTGGTCTTTATGCTTGGTGTGAACGGCCAGTGTAAAGTGTTGGTCACTGGGCTGGGGAAGACGGTTCTCTTCGTCCAAAATGTCCAGGATGCCCATCAGCTTTCCTTCAACTAGGTCTGCAAAAACACATCAAAACCTTTTATCAACAAATGAAACCAAGTATTTCTGAATATTGTCGGAATCCGGGTGGCATTCATGTTCTCAAAGTAACGTTTTTGACTATGCGAATATTCAACGCATTAAACGTGTTCATCAGGATGCTCATTTAGTATCATAGCTGAATTATTCATATGCCACGCTGTGTTTGGAATATAATCTAATAGCCAAGGACCTCCCGGAAAAATTTGCATCAACAAGCACCTGTGCATGAATCCCGAAGACTGATGAGTGAATTAATGCGTGGCCCTAATGGTCATTTGCAAGTCATAAATGTTATTCATGGCTGTCAGTTAACCTAGCACCTGAATAATCACACCCTTTGAAATACAAATCGAAATGCCTCACCTTACACTGACTACTTCATCGTATTAATACTGGGATTTATTTGGCAACTGGGACAACATAAACAAGATTGTATCATTCTTCGCTGGCTTCTTGTGCCTCTAAAGAATCCGCACAACCCACACAGATTCATTATGCTGCCTCCCATCAGAAATACACTTCTTGGGTAATGAGAAATCTATATTTTTTGCAGCAGTGACAGGCCCACTCTTACCACTGTGACGGACAGCACTGAGCAACTTGAAATGGACCAAATGAATCCCACGCAGGCAGTGATGCTATACTTTCAGCATCCTTAATACATTTGTAATGTGTGGGGCTGTAATGTGGCATCGCTTGACAGATATATGTCTGCATTTTGTAGAGTTTGCATATCGTAGCCCTCAGAGCCAACACTTTATCTTAACAATGTTCCGAAGTGTCAGTGACTGCTTTGTTTTCATGTCACAACACCCATAAAGGTCAAGTTACATATAAATTGTAATACAATTAGTCCTATATTTGCAGGGCTCGAATTTTACTGCGGTAACCACGGCAAGTGGTTCGCCGTAATTCCCACAAAAAATTCACCAACATTTGTGGCAAGAACATGCCGGGACCGCCCTTAACTTGTTACTTGTTAATGGACGAGGGATGTAACAGTAAACAGTATATTGATCCTTTGCGATAATTAGTAATACCGTTTAATTTTTTAATTACTGAGAAACAGTCCTTTATTAATGCATTTTCGGCAAGACGATGTCAGGCCCATGCGCATTGGTGGTGTTAAGCTGGATAATCATGGCAGACCAACAACACTGACTTTGCTGCGGCTATTTCACCTTGGAGTAAACGGAGCCAAGCGCTTGGTTTAATGTAATTTTTCCTCACTTCCCGCCATGTGATTAAGCGCACACTGCTGTGTTTAGATGGAGACTGGTGTGGACAATATTGGAGACGGACAAAAAGTATACAGCGAAGGAGAAAACTATTTGATGTTTTGCAGCCGGCGATGTGTCGTGAATGTTGTCACAACTTGTTTGTAAAGTCTTTTACTTTGTTTACTGGGATGTTTACTAGACTTCATCTTCATTAGCCAAACTGATTTGTGTTTTATTTTGATATCAAAAACTAAACAAAAGGCTTTTTTACATTAATTGTTTATTTTTATGTCACTAAGGTGTTACTTCAAAAATAGCTCATGTGACACAGCATTTTGTTAATGTTTTATTGTGTATTGTTAATTCCTATATGACATATTTCTGCTCAAACTCTTAATGGAATTGTCTGGATACAGCATCTACATGTATATATAAATGTACATCACTTAAAATATATAAGTAAATAAAAACTCTTTCTATTATAATGTAAACATGGAGATAACGGCATCATGTATTGTCAAAAATCTGACAAGTTGATGTTGTTAACGAATAAAATAACTTAATATTTGTCAATAAATATATGTATAATGTTTACCTATAGTCTTTTTATTACACATTACAAATGACATGATGGTATTATGTTTACACCCCAACACTGCTTTACATAACAATCAGTAATCATTATTTCAATATCGATAACAGTCATATTAATTTTATATTATATATATATATATATATATATATATATATATATATATATATATATATATATATATATATATATATATACTATATACAAACCCGTTTCCATATGAGTTGGAAAATTGTGTTAGATGTAAATATAAACGGAATACAATGATTTGCAAATCCTTTTAAACCCATAATCAGTTGAATGCACTACAAAGACAAGATATTTGATGTTCAAACTCATACATTTTGTTTTCTTTTTGCAAATAATAATTAACTTAGAATTTCATGGCTGCAACACGTGCCAAAGTAGTTGGGAAAGGGCATGTTCACCACTGTGTTACATGGCCTTTCCTTTTAACAACACTCAGTAAATGTTTGGGAACTGAGGAGACACATTTTTTAAGCTTCTCAGGTGGAATTCTTTCCCATTCTTGCTTGATGTACAGCTTAAGTTGTTCAACAGTCCAGCGGTCTCCGTTGTGGTATTTTAGGCTTCATAATGTGCCACACATGTTCAATGGGAGACAGGTCTGGACCACAGGCAGGCCAGTCTAGTACTCGCACTCTTTTACTATGAAGCCACGTTGATGTAACACGTGGCTAGGTATTGTCTTGCTGAAATAAGCAGGGGCTTCCATTGTAACGTTGCTTGGATGGCAACATATGTTACTCCAAAACCTGTATGTACCTTTTAGCATTAATGGCGCCTTTACAGATGTGTAAGTTACCCATGTCTTGGGCATTAATACACCCCCATACCATCACAGATGCTGCTTTATAACTTTGCACCTATAACAATCCGGATGGTTCTTTTCCTCTTTGGTCCGGAGGACACGACGTCCACAGTTTTCAAAAACAATTTGAAATGTGGACTCGTCAGACCACTTTTCCACTTTGTATCAGTCCATCTTCGATGAGCTCAGGCCCAGCAAAGCCGACGGTGTTTCTGGGCGTTGTTGATTAACGGTTTTCGCCTTGCATAGGAGAGTTTTAATTTGCACTTAAAGATATAGCGACCAACTGTAGTTACTGACAGTGGGTTTCTGAAATGTTCCTGAGCCCGTGTGGTGATATCCTTTACACACTGATGTCGCTTGTTGATGCAGTACAGCCTGAGGGATCGAAGGTCACGGGTTTAGCTGCTTACGTATAGTGATTTCTCCAGATTTTTCCTATTGTGAGGAAGACGCACTAACCCCTCTTCCACCGTGAAGCCCTGATTTTAAACATTTATAATATAATTCAATGAATATTTTATAATGTGTTTATTAATAAGTTAAATAATAATTAATTAACAAAAAACACATTTCAACTTTGTTTACCACAAAAAAAATTAAAGAGTAAATGAAACCAAATTTCTACGTATAATGATTGATTATAAATTTAACTGGAAATCTCATGTAAAAAATATACAACAAAGTAGCAAGAAACACGTCAATAATGAATAAAGCCAAACATGTTCTAGACCAAAAATCACTTCATATTCTCTACTGCTCACTAGTGTTACTATATCTGAGTTACTGTGTAGAAATATGGGGAAATAATTACAAAAGTAGACTTCATTCACTAACAGTGTTACAAAAAAGATCAGTTAGAATAAAACATAATGTTGGATATAGAGAATATACAAACGCTTTATATATTGAATCAAAGATACTGAAATTCCACAACATAGTGATATTGCAAACAGCTAAAATTATACACAAAGCAAACTATAACCTGCTTCCCAAAAATATACAACAATTCTTCTCAACAAAAGAGGAGAAATATAATATTAGAGAAAAATGTAATTTAAAACATTTGTACGCACGTACAACTCTTAAGACCTTCAGTATATCAGTATGTGGAATTAAATTATGGAATGGATTAAGCAAAGCAATCAAACAATGTACTAATTTGATCCACTTCAAGAAACTCTTCAAACTTAAAGTGTTTACAAAGTACAAAAAAGAAGAACCATGATAAACATTCTGTATTTATTCACCCATTCATTCTTTCATTCTCAAAATAATCTTATCTCATCGTATGGAATAAAACTTACTTCACCAATTATTTATTCATTTATTTTTATTGTGATTACTTATGGAGTATATTGTAAATACATTGAGAACAGGAAGTGAACAAAAGTTTTAGCAACTGTTATGTAAAAGAAAAGGGATAAGATTAAATAAACTCTTCTTCTTCCTACTCCTTTTCGAACATGTTGAAACGAGAAATTGGAAATTGTGATGTATCATGTTGTATGCATGCATGTTCAAAGTAAACTCAAACTCAAACTCAAACATGTTTACGAGATAAAAATGTAACGCAGTTGATGCTGTTGTTGCCCCCGCGGGTAACACAAATTTGAAAGGTTTGTTATTTAAGTATTGCATTTATTTTGCATGTTATTGTGTTTAGGAGTGAATAAGACAATGAAGAGCCTACCTATACAGTCCTGATTGTCAACATAATGCACTTCGTTCACTCCCAGTCCTTCCTTTTGATAGAGCTCTTGCTCCTGCACAAATACAAACACACTGTAGGTCAAACATATTCAAATCTTGGTAAGTTTAATTGGAACCCTTGGAAGAATATACCTTAAGAGATCAGAGAAGATAAAAAAACAAGCCTCATCATTTCCCCTGAGAAATTTGCATTCTAATTTAAGAGCGTAAGGAACACAGAGACACAAATAGAAACAGAAATGGCAACCACAATGTTCTATGGCAACTAAATTGTGAGTTCCTGACATGGCAGAGCAGGATTAATAAAACCCAAATAAAAAACGCTGTTTATGTACCTCTTTGAGGATGCGCTCATTGAAGAACTGCTGCAGTTTCTCGTTGCAGTAATTGATACAGAACTGCTCAAAGCTGTTGTGCTCAAAGTACTCTGAGGAAAGGGAACAGAATGAGAATGCTTTATTTATGTTCAGAAATAAATATGGCAAAGCATGTATCAAATGTTCTGGCAATTAATTAGATCCAAAAGTATTGTATGAAAAACATGGAACACAATGTTTAAAAAGATGAAAAGTGTTAAAAGCTAATAAAAGTCAACCTTTGAACTTGCATTTAATGAAGAGATTTTGTTACCAAAGCCAGCAATGTCCAGCACCCCGATGAAACTCGAAGAACTCTTGAAAGGGAAGCACTGGTTCACCCGTTTGACAACATGGTCAAAAAGGCAGCTGTACATAACCTTGGCGAGGGCATCGCGGGCATTGTTAGCTTGTTCCACTTTAAGAGGCACTCTAGAGGGGCACACAAAATAAGCATGTGAGGCAGCTTAAAAGTGGGACATTCTCTTTTGTAATATTTTTCATATATTTATCAAATTTGCACAAGGAAC